>NC_142607.1:23453617-23593747 GCF_041222555.1 Hakea prostrata | reverse complement strand
TGAATTTTCCTTTCCTTTTAATTTGATTTCTCAATTTGCTGCAGCTCACTACTTCACAGATTAGGTTGGGTTCGCATGGTTGGGATACGGTTCTAGGGGTTTCCGAGGGTTGGGTGGGGCTGTTGTTCACAACCAAAGGGGTATGGTGATGTTGGACAGACTATTCCTATAGAGAAGTACGTCTTAGAGAGAGGACTGAGGTTTTCTCCATTCTACGGTGATGAACATAGAAGAATCGAGAAACTTGCCATGGTTAGGAGAAAGAGGAGGGTTGGGAGATTGGGGGACTCGGTGACATGTGATCTTCCAACCCAGCTTTCCTCCACACTATTCACGATGCTAGAAAAAGCCAATCCCTCCCCCTCCCTCCCCCTTGGGGTGCTTTGGGAACACGAGACCAGCCCTCAAGGTCCTCGAACTCTTCTCATGCTGGCCCTTGTCACTTGTCGGAGCTCCAATCCCATCCAGTTGGACCCCCTGACCCCACTCCCGCCTGCCATGGATCAAAGGCCATCTCTTAGAGGCTCTCTTTTCTCTCTCCTCAAGAGAACTTTTCTCCAAAAATCTAGGGTCAAATGGCTTGGCTCGTGATTCGAATATGGCTTACCGCCACCGTTCCCTCAAGGCTAGATCTAAGCCCCAACTCCACTCTCATCCTTCTCTTTAATAATGGAACTTGGATCTGCGCTGCTCCCAATATCAAGCAAGTTGTCTCTTTGCTCATCCCTCCTTGCTCCCACCTCCCTTCCCCTCCCCCAACCAATCAACTTTAATTTGTTGATCCCCCTTCTCCAAGTCTCTTCGAGCAATCTCTTCCCCCCTTTTGAGATCCGAGATGCCATCCATTCTCACATGCCTAATCGTACTGGCCCCTCGTAGCTTAGCATGGGGCTTCTTCTTAATTACTTGGACTTCATTCTAAAAGAACCTTCGGGCCATCCGTGGTTTTTCCTCAATCCCTCCCTAGCTCTCTCTAATCAAGCAACCTTTCTCTAGCTTATATTCAAACGGTTGGGGCACCCTCTCTTGGACTTGGGGCCAATCTCCCTCTACAACCTTTTTGCTAGAGATATGAGGATACTCGGGTGTAACTTGATAGGGGGAGTCCTGCTGTCTTAGCTCATCAAATCGTATCTCCTATCTCTAACAACTAATTCACTCCCCCCCAACCCAAAAAAAAAAAAAACCCGAAGGAGAAAAAAATTTATATTTCATAAAGTACATAATTTTTAAGGCCATCATCATATATTCCTCCCGAAGTCTTAATATAAATTTTCTAGGTACTCCACAAGTAACATGATTGTTCTGTTAAAAAAATAGCACGACATTAAGGGTAATGCTTTGTCTTAGTGCACATTGTATTAAGTATTGTTTTCTCTTTGGTTTATTGTGTGATCTGCCATCAGAATAATAAGGGGCAGGTGACATTTTGTTATTTTGAAACGTTATAAATAAACCAGGGCTGCAATTGGGAAAAACATACCCATTGCAGGCCCTATTTCCTGCTATCACACTTCTTCACTTCTCTGATTCTCTCTTCCCACCAGTTCTCATCATACACAATTGCAGGCCCTATTTCCTAACATCACACTTCTTGTTCATTTCTCTGATTCTCTCTTCCCCTCTAGTTCTCAGGCTGGTTATAAAGTTCTTTTTCCAATAGGTATCAGAGCATTATCTAATTCCTAGTTGCTACTTCTCGCTCGCTGTTTCAAAAGTCGTTCAAAGCTTTTAATTTGAAGAAAGATTCTTATCTACGGCTCTGTGTCTAAGTTCTTTTGTTCAAACATAGACTAGACCCGTTTCATCAACCTGGAAGGATTATGATGGATTAAAGTGTTTTCCAACTAAGTTTATGATGAACTTGCTCAATGTGGTATTTTACAGAATTTCTAGGTCAGAAAATCTGAATTGGCCTATGAGTTCCTTTGGTTCTTTTGGTTTTATCTGGTCTCGATTACTTCACTATACTCTGTTTAAGATCTGATTTTTGAGCAATAGCTGGAGTGGGGTGCTTGTCTTTTGTTGGTGGCTTCCCCATTGGTACAGAATCAGGCAATTGAAGAATCCGATGTTGATATTTTTCAATCAATGCTGATCCTTTCTCTACTGTTGCTATCAGTTTTTGCTGTTACTTGATATCTGACAATGTCAGTTGCTACCTTCTTTGCAGTCTAATTTTCTCTTACATTCTTTCTCTTTTCTTTATTTCTCTCACTGTTTGCAAGTACAGGTTATAGATCTGGGTTTGTTTCACAAGTTCTTGTTCCACAAGTTCTTCATTCAAAGTTTTTCCAGGCTTTAGCCTCTGGTTCATACTGGAGGCAGAGCCTCTTACCTTTATTGCTTGAGTCTAGAGGTTGAAGATGATGAGTTTCTCCTATTCCATAGTTCCCCCTCTTCTCAAAGAAAAAGGGAAAAAGTTTCTATTTTGTTCAGTGCTCACTTTCAGGAAGTACTGGGTTGTCAAATTACCTAAAGTTACCAGATTTGACTTCTTCTTTCATCCTTTTAGCTTTAACTTATTTGGTTTCGTATATGGAAATCCCATCTCTAATTATTACCCATATCTCCAAGTTATTTACATGTTGCCATTAAAGTTTTCCCTTCCAACTATACCCTTTAGCTTTTGTTTCCTTTTGAGATTTCTCCCAACATTCATTCCGTTCCTATTTCAGTTTTGCAATATTTACATCATTGCCATTTTTCCTTTATTATCAATAGCCCCTTGACAAAAATCTGGTTTATTACAAGCATTGCCATAATTCTCCAAGTTGGGCCAATTTGTTGGTTTGTAAGCCCAGGAATAATCAAAATGGGTTTGGAACCCAGGATTTAAGATATGTTTGTTGGATTCAACCAAGGAGTTCAGTTAGGATTGATAGATTAATTACTAAGCTGACATTATCTTATCTAAGTGGACCATGGAACACATCAATTTGGATTTCCTTCGTCGTTGTGTTGGGTGATTGAGGATAGAGCATGTTTTATATGATGGTTCTTTTGAAGATTTTCTCATTATTCTATCCACCTTTTACCTCTGTGCGGACATTGGAGCTGCATTTTACCTACTCGTGCGGACATTGGAGCTGTACTGTTTGTTACTTGTGCAGACATTGGAACAACACTATTTATCTACTTGTGCTGACATCAGAGCAACGCCTTACCACTGTGCAGACATTGGAGCTGGACTTCTTACCTACTTGTGTTGACATTGGAGCTGCATTTTTTAATTACAAGTGTGAACATTGGGCTGCACACTTTATCTACTTTTGTGGAGATTCCTCCCTACTACTGGTACTATTTTGATAGAACCCTTGACATTATTATTGCTGCTACATTTATGGATATGATTCATCTTCACTACTGCCTATTGTTCACATTGTTGGAGGATTTGTTCGACATGAAGATTTCAATTCAAGTTGCTGATGTTTATCTCATGGTTGAAGTTCCTGTGTCTCTCAGCATCTACTATTGCTAGATATGCTCAAGATTGATGAAGTCTTTTGATATATGTTCTAATTATTCCAAGCTGGAGGAGTGTTAAGAGATAGCGGCAGCACTTGGGGTATATTTGTCACAGTGCCACATTACCCTTTGGTATATTTGTGTAGTTTGCTGCCAGATTAAGAAGAGGCAGTTATAAATTTTTTTTATTTTAAAACATTAAAAACAAACCAGCCAGCACTGCAATTAGGAAAATATACATCGCAACCTCTCTTTCCTACTATTGCCTCCTCCATCGTCTTTGACTCCTCTTCCTTCTAGTTCTTAAGCTCGTTATAGATTCTATTTTCTAAGAGTTCTTTGACTACCTGCAAGGCTGCAAAGGATATTGATCACCAACTTCTGAAGAAAACCCTTAATCCATTGCGATAACTTGATATAGAACTTGAACCGGTCTCCATTGGACCAGCCAAGTCAAACAAGTCTAGCATGTATCATAGGAGGGCCAAAACACTATTCAAATGAACAGTAACGTGAACAGTCTCAGAGCCTTTTCTTTGGATAATAATGAGAATATTATTAGAATATTTAATGGGACCCACTTGCATCTGCAGCTTTGGAAGACTATGATTTTATTAGATTTTATTTACTTTCTTTCTAGTTTTGATATTGCTGAGAATATTAGCTAGCTCAACAAAATCTAGTAGCTTCTACATTCTATGTAACTTAAAGAGCAAGTATTAGCACTCTGTAAATATGAACTCTCTTCCTTTAAAGATAAGAAGGTGAGACCTTGTTTTGCGAGTTAAATAGCTAGAGTTGAGGAATCTGTCCCATTTCTCCCCCCTTCTTTTCTTGTTCAAACCTGTATTGAGGTTGATACGTATTCATCTAATGCTATAATTCATTCAAATGGGGATCTAGACTTTACAATCTAATTCAGCCATACCCCTAAGGACTTTCATTCTGTCTTGGATTCTGACTTTCTGATTTGTAGGTCTAAACTGAGGCTAGAATGCATCCCTTCATCTTGGCTCTACATCATTGATGTGGATCCATGGTGGAAGGGGGTAGTTACAACCAACCCTAACATGCTCCAATTTCTAGAATGATCGACTCATTGTACAAAGCCTGAAGGACAGATTTGATACTATGGAGGAGAAATCCAAGAGTGTAAGGCTGAAATATGTTCCTTTATTGTCCAACTCCAACATGTGCTACCACAAAAGTCTTTAAAGTATTGAGAAGATGGAAGATTCCGAAAAGATAGACTTAGTGAGTGCAATCTTTAAATCCATTCTGGATATTTTGAGTGTGTGAACCATTTTGAGGTGAATGAGCTGTTCATATTTGCCCTTGAAAATTAGAGGAGTGAAGATGCACCATAGGTAAAAATATTGGCATCTATGAGGTTCATAATTGCAACTCCAACTATTTCGGTCACAAGGAAAGAGTCAATTCTTGATGTTTTAAATACTAGAGACTTCCAATGAAGAAGTTAAAGCAAAAAGTTAAAGCCATGGACCATGTAGTTGATGAAGAGGTTGAAGAAGCCATGGAAGAGACTATGAATGAGAAGGCTGAACCAATGGAACATGAATTTGAAGAAGTTGTAAACCCAATATATACATCCGATGATGAGGAAGTTAGTTACTTGAGAATTATTTGTTCACTAAGTACATTGAAGAAAACTTTCCACATCTTCTAGAATATGTTCATACTCTGCTGGACCACCTGGATTTTCTTTTTTGGGGAGATGAATATATGAATATAGTAAACACCCCGAAGGGAAGAAGAAGAGTACAAAGGGAAAGAAGGGGTGCTGACTATGTATGTAAATTTGTTTGTTATTTTTTTTTATTTTTGCTTGGGGGGCTGTGAATTTGTTTTGCGATTGGGTGGGTGGCTGGGGGGGGCTGGTGGCTGGGGCAATTAAGGGCCTAAGAAGGGAAAATGAGAATTAGTTGATCACAAGTGACTCTTCTACTCTTAGAAGTGAATAATAGAACAACTTGAATTAGAAACTTGAACTTTGAGGCATAACGAACATTTACGAATAACATACCATAATTATACTTGAACAAATGACACTAATGCAAGGAAAAGAAAAGTGCATAACATACAATAATTAAAGAGAAACAAAATGAACTTCATTAATTTCAAAAGTTTTTACAATGATTACATCTGAAATGCATAAATGGGAAATCCTAAGGTACGGTCTATCTAGGTGATCTACTACGATCTCTATATGCTACGAACTCCTCTGCTAGCTGAGTCACACGATGCTCTATCTGTCTGTCGAGACTCCATCCTCTCGTACATCTGCTCTGTCTGACCTCCATCCTCTCTAGCATGGAAGTCATCGATCTCATCTGTGCACCAAGATCTGAAGTCTCCGGAACCGCATGTGAAGGGCCCACGCCTCGAAGTGTGATGAAGGAAACTCGTGATGCACGGGCTCGGCCTCGCGCATATACGTATCATCTCCGGCCTGATCATCACTATCGGGACCGATATCCTCTCCTCCATCCTCGATCCCTCATCCTCATCCTACGATTCATCATCATCCTCACCCTACTGGACCGGGAGATCTCTCTAGCGATGTAGTCTCATCGTCGAATGGTCCGAGTCCCAATGGGGTATCCCGTGATCTAGTGTCCATCGGAGTATCCTCGAAACTCACCCCGAAATGCCTGAAGATCAAAGTCGAAGCCTCCCCATAGCAAAGGTTCCGCATGCTAGGCCGCGAGAACTAAGTCCGGCATGACCTGCTGAATGATGTAAGAAAGATCGATCTCGAAGCCCATGTAGATGCGGTAAATGACCAAGGCCTCCATCACTTGTGACCCGATGGTGATGTCCGGCTTTCGGCATGATGTTTCGGCCGACTATGCGACCGATAATACGTGCGAGAACCCGTCATCCGTCCGCTAGTCCACGGTGTGAAGCATCGGCGGCTATCCCATAGCGTAGAGCATATCTCGTGAAGCTACGTACGGCATCGAGATGGCTGTCCGGGTGCTGCTCCTGCGGGTATCCCACACACTGCTTGTGGGTAGTAAGGGACACTGCAAGATCTCGGCCGGTGTCCGGGTAGAGAAGCGAATCTGAGTACAGTGGACCACTGCTCCCGAGGACAAGTACGAGTGGATGTCCCTGGCCCCAGAGCCTCCTCTGTGTAAGTAAGGTTCTTTGAAGAACAACCTCACTAGCTCCGGGTATACCGGCAAATCCTCGGTGAAGAGGTGAGTCCTTTGTAAAGTGTCGAACCTCTGCCGGATCTGAAGGCTACGAGCTGGCGTAAGTGAAGTAGACGCCCCATCTCGATGTTACAATAGCTGAAGTAGGCCTCGTACGAAACTCGGCTGAGGTGTGTCAAATAGGTCCGGTCTCCTAACCTCCTCTGCGGGCTCGAAAGGAACACGACCTGCGCCCCCTGAGAGCACCTACGATGCGACCTCTACCTCTACCTCCTCCTCGTCCTCCCCTCTGCATGATGTATCTGTGGAAGAGACAAGAGACAATTCCAATTAGTGCTATTTCAAGATTTGAGCCAAAAGGGTATTTTCGTAATTTTTCGGAAAATTTCAAATTTGGGGAAATTTGATTTGAACATACTAGCATGTGCACAATACTTGGAATTTCATGTCTATGAAGTTGTTTTGATGAAAATCGATCGAAAACATGGATTAAAGCGAAAAATTCAGCAAGAAGAAATTTGGGGATTTTGCAATTTAGGTCAAAATTGGATTTTTGAAAAGTTGAAATTGGTTAAATCAAATTGTATGGACCTATCTACAATGTCATCTTGAGCATGTAGCATTTGATCTCGTGCGAAAATTTCAAGCGGTTTGAGAGAAAACGAAATTTTTCTAAAGATATCGATTTCGGTATAAAACTTTGCGAGATGAGCACCAAATGTGTTAAAACTTGTTGTCTATGCATGTCATTGTGTTTAAAACCTAGGGAATATGTTTCTAAGCATTCCTAAGCATGATTTCTAGCATTGGATACAAGTAAAGCATGGTTTTATTGAAATGCAAGCATGAGAAGATGAAAATGGAAGAAAGAATGAGAGATTTACCTTGTTTGTGAAGATGGTGTGTTGTGTTGTTGTTGTTGAAGCACTAAATCACCTCAAGAACACTTGTGGGAACTCTTGGATATTTTCCCTAGAGCTCTCTCACCTTTGGAAGAAGTTAGAATGAGGTTGGAATGTGGAAATGAGGCTTATAATGCGAATTTTCGTATTACTGTCTTCATTAGTCGTTGATTGGTCGGTGGGTCACTCGACCAACCACTCGACCAATGGTCACGGTGACCTCATTTGCTGTTGAATTTTTTGGAAAATGTGATTTTTGCCTTATGGAATATTGTTTGATGACTATATGGATATATTTGAGCATGATTTAAGTTTTCAAATCATTTGGACTTGTGGTTTATGTTGAATCTTCGAAATTCGGTATTTTGATGTTCTCGGTTTTTGCGAGAATGGTTACTACGAGAAGTGGGCGTGGTGAATCCGGTGGTCATGGAGGTGGTGAAATACCTCGGGGAGGTGGTGAAGTACCTCATGGAGGTGGTGAGATACCAAATGCTGATCGGGGTACTCATGAGATCCCATGGTGCCCCGAATGTTGGAAGTTTGAGAGATATTGCCAATATCATGGGCAATATGATGCGGCGACAAGCGGCTCGGTTCAACCGAGATGTTGGTGGGTTTCATGACTGCATAATGAGACCCGGGCTGGTGCTAATGTGAATCCTCATGCCGCGATCCTGAATGCGGGAGGTTTAAGTTGGAACTCCTCATACTACTTTGATGGAGAGTTTTACGAAGATGCAAGTACCCACTTTTCTTGGTGTTACCAAGGACCCCTTGTTTCCTAACAAGTGGCTTCGTGAGTTGGAGAAGGCTTTCCGGCATCTGCAATGCTCGGAAGCTCGAGAAGATTTTGTTTCTTTGGCGAAGTTGCAACAAGGAAGCTGATGCATGGTGGATCTCCACTCGTCTGTTTTGGAAGGTTTGCATGCGGGAGTTGTAACTTGGGAGTTATTCAAAGAGGCTTTTTGTATGAACTACTTTCCCGAGGCGGTGAAGGATGCAAAGGAAGGCTGAGTTTATGATTCGACTCAAGGAACTTTGTCTGTGTTGGAGTACCAACGGAAGTTCGAGGAGCTTCATTTCTTTGCTCAGATTCTTTGAAGGAAGACCTCGCCAAAGCAAAGAAGTTCTTCAAAGGACTGCGCCCTGCCATTAAAGCTTATCTCACGGTCCGGCCTATAGTGAGCTATGCTCAAGTGGTGCGAGAACTCGAAGAAGTTGGAAGAAACGAGAGAAGGAAAGTGCTCGTGTGCGAAGCCTTGGCGATCAAGGAATTCTGGTTTGGTGGATCGCAATGACCGTCGTTATGTGAGACCTACACCCTACCCCACTCCTACCTTTCGGGCTAAGAGTGTGAGGTCGGAACACGGGTTTTTCGGCAGCCCGGCCGGTTTAAACGGTATGGCGGAAACCGACCACCAGCAAATGCAAGTGCAAGTGCAAGTGCGAGTGCAAGGCCTTTTGTTCGGGAAGTCCTCTGTTGCAGCCACCCCTGTTGGATCCGGCAATCCTGTTTGCTTCTACTGCAAGCAAGCTGGTCATTTTGCTCGTGCTGTCCGAAGCGGCACCTTGACAGCCTGCCCCGGTGGTGAAGAGTGCTCCTGCTCCTCCCTGCTGGTAGAGTTTTCGGTATTTCCGATCTTGAGCGGGATCCAAGCCATGATGTGATTACGGGTACATTGTTAGTCGCTTCTATTTCTGCATTTGTCTTATTTGATACGGGTGCATCTCATTCGTTCATGTCATCTGCATTCATCAAGAAGACTAACCTAATCCCTGAGAAGTTGTCTAGTTGTTTATTGATTAGTACACCTACTGGTCTGTTGTGAAACTAGATAAGGGGTTATCTAAATGTCTGTGTTGATTGGTGAGAAGAACTTGGAAGCCAATTTTGTGATTCTTGACATGAAGGACTTCGATGTTATTTTGGGAATTGATTGGTTGACGGCCCATAAAGCTGTGTTCCTTTGTTCCTCAAAGAAGATTCAGTTCCATATATGTGGAAGTCCGGTCTTTGAATTTCAAGGTGAAAAGAGAAGGGTTTGTAAGAAGGTCTTTATCTGCTTGATGCAAGTCTATGCCCTAGTGGATGATGCTTCATGCGAAGGCAAGGGTATAGTGGAGAAAAGAGTCGACGAAGTCGAGTTGTCTGCGACTTTGTTGATGTCTTCCACGATGATCTATCGGGAGTGCCTCCGGACGAGAGATGTCGAATTCTCTATTGATCTCGTCCCTGGTGCCGCTCCGGTATCTAAAGCTCCGTATAGGATGGCTCCTACTGAGTTGAAAGAGTTGCAAAATCAGTTGAATGAGCTCATTGATAGAGGTTTCGTACAGCCTAGTGTGTCACCTTGGGGAGCTCCGGTCTTGTTCGTCAAGAAGAAAGACGGTAGTATGCGCTTGTGCATCGACTACCGTGAGTTGAATAAGTTGACTATCAAGAATAGATATCCGCTGCCCGAGAATCGATGATCTCTTCGATCGGTTGAAGGGTGCGGTTGTGTTCTCGAAGATTGACTTAAGGTCCGGATATCACCAATTGAAAGTGAAGTCTAGTGATATCTTCAAGACAGCTTTCCGAACGCGGTATGGTCACTACGAGTTTAGAGTCATGCCTTTCGGATTGACCAATGCTCTGCGGTGTTCATGGACCTCATGAACCGAGTATTTCATGATGTGCTTGATAAGTTTGTGATTGTTTTCATTGATGACATCTTGATCTATTCGAAGAAGCGAAGAAGAGCATGCGAGTCATCTAAGTTTCACTTTGCAAAGGTTGCGGGAAAAGAAGTTGTTTGCTAAGTTTAGCAAGTGTGATTTACGGCTTAAGAGAGTGGTTTTCCTTGGTCATGTAGTTTCAGCCGAAGGTATTCGTGTCGATCTGAAAAGGTCAAGTTTGTGGCTGATTGGGAGAGACCGAAGTCGATAACGGAAATAAGAAGTTTTCTTGGATTGGCGGGTTACTACCGAAGGTTTATTGAGAACTTTTCTCGGTTGGCTGCTCCTATGACTAAGTTGACCGGGAAAGAAGAGAAGTTTGTTTGGTCGGCGCTTTGTGAGAAGAATTTCCAAGAGTTGAAGGATAGATTGACAAGTGCCCCGGTTTTGACTATCACGATAGTTCCGGTGGTATGACGGTTTATACCGATGCGTCAAAGATTGGTTTGGGTTGTGTCTTGATGCAACATGGCAAGGTCGTAGCCTATGCTTCTCGGCAATTGAAGGATTATGAGCGGAATTACCCCACTCACGATCTAGAACTTGCCGCCGTTGTCTTTGCTTTGAAGATTTGGAGACATTATCTTTACGGTGAGAAGATTGCCATTTTCACGGATCATAAGAGTTTGAAATACTTCTTTACCCAAAAGGAGTTGAACATGAGACAAAGGAGATGGTTGGAACTCGTCTCCGATTATGATTGTGATATTCGGTATCATCCTGGGAAAGCAAATGTTGTTGCCGATGCTCTTAGTAGGAAGAACCGAGAAGAAGACTTTGGATTTGAATGCTTTGAGTTTACCATTGTGGTCTTCTATTGAGAGTTTTGGTTTGGAAATCGTCCCCTGAGAATTCTGATTTTATTCTTTACGCCATGACGGCAAGATCTGGTCTTAGAGATAAGATTGTTGCTGCTGCGAGTTACGATCAGGAGTTTTTGACCAAAGTTGAGAAGATTTCTTCGAATCTGAGTCGGACCCCGACTTTGGTATATCCATGGATGGTGCTTTGTTGTTTAGAGGAAGGCTGTGTGTGCCTGCAAGCGATGAAGTTAAGAATGAAATATTGAAGGAAGCACACCGGTCGGTCTTTCTTTGTACACCGGGAAGCACCAAGATGTACAAGGACTTGAAGGAACATTTTTGGTGGATTGGTCTAAAGGCGGATGTTGACGATTTTGTTGCCAAGTGTGAGACTTGCCAACGTGTGAAAGCCGTTCGACAACCTCCATCTGGATTACTTCAACCCCTTCCTATTCCTAGTTGGAAGTGGGAAGATATCTCCATGGACTTTGTGACTAGCTTGCCTCGGACAAGTAAAGGCAATGACCTTTGTGTGGGTGATTGTTGATAGGTTGACCAAATCAGCCCATTTCATTCCTATGAAGATCACTCATACTACTGGATAAGCTAGCCGGGCTTTATGTGGATAATGTGGTTCGTCTGCATGGTGTGCCTTTGAGTATTGTTTCGGATCGTGATCCTAGGTTCACCTCAAGGTTTTGGAACAGTTTGCGGAAGGCCTTGGGAACCCAATTGAACTTGAGTACAGCTCATCATCCACGGTCGATGGACAATACGAGCGGACAATTCGGACATTGGAAGACATGCTCGGATCTTGCGTGGTGGATATGGGTGGTAATTGGGATGAACACCTAGCTTTGGTTGAGTTTGCCTATAACAACGGTTATCAAGCAACAATAGGCATGGCTCCATTCAAGGCTTTGTATGGTAGTACTTGTAGGACACCTTTGTCTTTGGTGAGGCAATTGAAAGAAAAGTCTTAGGTCTGAGATGATTGAAGCTACAAGTGCTATGGTAGATATGATAAGAGAAAGGATTAAGTACGCTTGATCGAGACAGAAATCTTATCTTGATAAGAGAAGGACCGATTTGGAATTTCAAGTTGGAGAGAAAGTCTTTACGAAGGTCTCACCAATGAAGGGTGTGATGAGATTCAATGTTAAGGGAAAGCTTAGCCCTCGTTACATTGGACCTTTCGAGATTTTGGAAAAGGTTGGACTGTTGCGTATCGATTAGCATTACCTCCGTCTCTTGCTGGTGTGCACAATGTGTTCCATATTTCGATGCTCCGAAAATACATAGAGAATCCGGAACACATTTTGCAGCAAGCACTGAAGGACTTAGTGCTGATTTGACCTATGATGAAGAACCGGCCGAAATCCTGGATAGGAAGGACAAGCGGCTGCGGAATCGCGCCATTCCTTTGGTGAAGATTCGGTGGAAGAACCATACCCCTGAAGAAGCTTCTTGGGAGAAGGAAGAAGACATGAAGGAGAAGTTTCCTTACCTCTTTGGAAGCACGAGTGCGCTTTCAATTTCGGGGACGAAATTTCTTTAAGGGGGGAGAATGTGAAACCCAGCCCTAACCTTGACCCGGAAACCTTGTTATTTGTAGGTCCGATGACCCGAAGTAAAGTAAGAAGTCAGCTTTGGGCCATCCCGGTAGAGGACTTGGTGTCGGCTTTGAATCCATGAAGGTTGATGATGAGGTTCTATTTATGGAAACGAGAATCTGATGAAGATCTAATTAGTTGATGGACTTGGAGTGCTCTCTATCTTGGTTTGAAGGCATTTCTACCTACTAGGTAAGTCACTTGACTTGTGTGCAAAACCCCTTTAGGTTTGGATTTGATCCGGGCCTTCAATTCCTGTTTTGGCCTTCTTTGTCTGCATTGGTCGGTGATTGGTCGGCTGGGCCGATCGACCAATCCACTCGACCAATGGGTCTTGTCTTTGGCAATTAGGTTGATTCTTGCTCTATTTAAGTCTAACCTCGAGTCCACTTCGTATTTGCTGCCTCCAAACCCTGCGGAGCAGACCAAAGACCTCTGCAAGTCATCTCTCTTGCATCCTTGGAGTTTTCTTGGCGGATCTTCGTCGGAACTCTTCTTTTTGCATCAAAAGGTATGTCTACTCTCTCTTCTTCTCCTACATCTTTGTTTTTCTTTCCTTTTTGAGTTGAGACAGTAGAAGAGATGCTGCATCCTCTGTTGCAAACATCTGCTGAACATGTTCTCATGATCATCCTAAGGATTTAAGGCTAGAACAATGATCTTAACCATGATCATTGCAAGCTTTTGAAGGATTCATGATCAAACCATGATTTAATCTCTGTTAATTTCCTAATCTGAATTCCGATCTCTTTGGATCTTCTTTCATTGATCATGTTAGTGGTTAATGGTTGTGTTTTCTTTCTATGATCCATAATCCATAGAATTCTAGTTGTTCTCTTCTACCTTACTATGTGTTCTTCATGATGCATGATAGTACATATATGGTAGGTTTTATTTCCTTATTTAGATTTATGCTTCTAAGCCTTATTCTATGAAGACCTATGCATGTTTTCATGTTTTCATTACCGAAAGCAATGATCCATCCTCCTATTGTTCTTGTCCTTGTTTTCTATTTCAAAATTCATCAAGATCCATGTTTGATTTATTTATGGTAACTTTTTGTTTCCTAATTTGGATCTTGATACCTTGATTTGATTAGTGTTTTGAGGTCCCCTATATGCTAGAATACTACTGATGTAGTCTACCCCTTGATTAGTACCCTTTTGAACCACCAAATTCGGATTTCATATCTCAAAACTCTGATTTTCTAAGCTCTATCTGCATTGGTCGGTGATTGGTCGTTGGACCACTCGACCAATCCACTCGACCAATGAGTACGGCAACTCGAGAATTGGTGCATTTCGGATGCTTTGCTATATTTTCTGTTAGGGATCTTTCCTAATATGTTGTATATACTTGTTTAGGACCTTCTTCTCAAGTTTGCCAAGATCTTACTTGATTTCTTAGGATTCTTTGCGAGTTATAAAAGGTAAGGATGGTTATTTCCTTAATTACATAGATAGCATGAATCTAGTTTCTATATTTGAATATCATTAATATGTTTCCTAAATTAGATTCTTACAATGATATTCTACTGTTGCATAACTTTGATTACGGTAGCATTACTTATTCATATTGAATTGATTCATGTATGATTTACTTACCAATGTTATACAAATGATTGTAAATATTGATTTCTTTCCATATATGGAGTTACCATATATGTGATGATATGAATTGATGCATGTGTATGCTTACGTATGGTTTGGAAAGGAGAGGTGTCCTTTTGACATTTCTGTCCTTGGACTACTACGGGAATATTATGGGATGTTTCCGGAGATGCCCTCTGGACACCTTCCTAAAGCTGTTGGATGACATATATAGGATTGTCTAGTAGTGTTTGGCTAGGATGTCTGTTATGTCGGACCCTAATCGGAGGGGTATTGAGACCGAACGACCCGTGGTAGCAATGGGGATTCATGGGCGCTCAAGACCGGTAACCAACCCGTGAGAGGACGGGAATCACATTGTGGGGGCCATTTATTGGTAGGGTTGCATATGGTTAGACTTGGGCTCACGGGCGCTTAAGACCGGTAACCAACCCGTGAGAGGACGTGAGAGCTTCCCGTTTACCATATGTGGATGATCAATAGGGTTGGTGAGTCCGTAGTCGGGGACTATGAGGACTCTAGTGTGAAGGATACCGGAAAGGATCGTCGGGGACGAGGAATGGAAGTATCTGGATCGACTTGATGTAACCAAGTAGAAGACTTGCATTTGGCTAGGTATTACCACGACATGCGCCGGTACTTATACCAAATGGTTGTGAGAGAGTGTGTTGACTTAACCCCCTGCCAAGGTTTGTCTGAGGGATGAAGGACCCATTACTCAATCGGTCGCCGAGATATCTTAAATGGTTGGAGGGAATCCAAGATATCTTAAATGGTTGAGGATGTGAGTGGACTTTCCTAAAGAAGTACGGTGCTATGACTTAAAGCATGTCTGCAATAGAGACCAGCATACATAGAGTTAGAATCATTCATTCATTGTTTGTCTCATATCATATTGCATTTATGTTTGTTACGGAATTCTGCCATTTATGTTATTATGGATTTTAACTGCCTTCTTGAGTTTCTTTGAAACTCATTCCTTTATTGTACAATGTTGTTAGACTATCCTGCAGGTACGGAATACTATGACGGTCCCTATGAGGAAGCGCAAGGCGAAGAGACATATCTCCGGGAAGGTGATTGCGGTTACCACAATTACTCTGAAGATTCCACGGGTGGTTATGCTCCGTACGATGCTTAGTCCGACCATTGAGTGGAAGCGTCCTTGTGCTATTTATGAGATCTACACCTACAAGGATGTCGTCTACAAAGTGGAGAATAATTTAGTTACCCAATGTACTTGCTTGGGATTAGCTTTTATCTAGTTTATTCTTTCGAGCTACTTTTCCATTTGGATGTAAAGTGGGATTTTTGCTTCACTTTACTTATCTGTTTGACACTCTGATTATATCTATTATTCCGTTTCGTTTATGATTCATTCTTTCATTATTGGATCTATGATTTATCTTCCGCACTCTTGTTATGGTTGTTCATGATTATGTTATTGTTTATGTGGGAGGTTGATCACTCGATACCTGATCTTCGGGCTGTGGATCACACTCTCGGGTATGCCAGATAGGGTACCGGCTGGGAGGGCGTGACACAACAAGTTGGGAATCACTTCTTACTTCTAATTCCCGAACCCTGAGTGCTCGGGCCACTCGCAAGCCTGCTATTACAGCTTCATACTCGGCTTCATTGTTCGAAGCTGGGAAGTTAAATCTCAATGCGTAGCTAACCGTGAAGTTCTCGGGGTTCTGAGTGTTAGCCCTACTCCCCGTCCAGAAATGCTACTCGACCCATCGACATGTAAAATCCACAAGTCTGATGTTTCAGATGTAACTGCTTGATTCTCGTGGTAGGCTGCTTTCCGCAATAAAATTAGCCAAAACCTGAGCTTTTATGGCCGTCCTCGGTTTGAACTCGATTTGGTACTCGCTAAGCTCCACTTCCCACCCAACCATCCTTCCAGCCACATTAGGTCTTTTAAGTATTTTCTTTAGTGGGAAGTCGGTCAAGACTACTATCGGGTGTTCTTGAAAATAGGGCCTTAGCTTTCGCGATGCCACCAAAAGAGCTAGAGCCTTCTTGTCCACGTCCGGGTACCTTTTTTCAGCATCAATGAGTACATGACTCACATAATAGACTAGGTTTTGGATTGTCTCACCTTTCACCAATGCAGCATTGACTGCAGTTGGTGAAATGGCAAGATAAATGGTTAGAGTCTCCCCAATTATTGGTCGAGCTAAAACAGGTGTTGTCCCGAGTGATACTTTTAGTTGCTCAAATGCCCTTGGCATTCATCTGTCCAAGTGATTTCTCTCAAGCTTGGTGTGGCCTTCAAAGCCTTGAAGAAAGAGTTGCACTTCTTTTCACATCCACACAGCCGGTACCCTACCTGGCATACCCGAGTGTGTGATCCATAGCCCCGAAGATCAAGTATCGAGGTAATCAACCTCCCGCATAGACAATAACATAATCATGAACATAAATACTCAATGTACAAAGTATAATCCAAAGATCCAAATAAGGAAGAATAAATCATATATCATCAGAGTATGAAAGACAATCAAAATGTCTAAATCAATAAGTAAAGTGAGGCAGAATCCCACTCTACAACCAGCGGAAAGTAGATCGCAAGTCAAAAGAAAGATTACATCTGGTTATAAGATAAGAAAGTAGGATATAACAAACTAAACTAGAGTCTATTCTATCTTATAAAGAACGTCTTCATAAACATAGACTTCATCAATGACGCTCAGACGTTCCCACTCCACAGTAGGGCTAATACTGGTAACACACAAAACCACTTGAGGAATCCTCAATGTAATCTTCATGGTTGCCAGCACCTTGGTGAAGTACGCCTCTTCAGTTTACGCTTCCTTATATTGACTTTCATAGTCATCAGTACCTGTAGAGTAATCTAACAAAAGATATTGTACAAAAAAGGAGTGAGTTTCAATGAAACTCAGTAAGGCAGTTAATCCATAACAACATAAATGGCAGGAATTCAAAATAGAGTAAAATGCTATATGATATGAAACACATGATGCAATATGATTCTAACTCTATGTATGTTGGTCTCTATTGGCAGACATGCTTTAAGTCATAGCACTGTACTTCTTTAGGAAGGTCTCATCACACAACGCCTTTTGGTAGTGGGTCCGGCATTCCTTGGGACATTCCATGGCTGGGGGTTAAGTCACCACTCTCTCACATCACGTTTGGTCTAAGTACCGTCGCATGTCAGGGTCAAAGCCTGGCCAAATGCAAGTCTCCTACTTAGTTACATCAACTCAAATCCAGATACGTCCATTCCTCGCCCCTGGCAATCCTTTCTGGTATCCTTCCTACTAGAGTCCTCATAGTCCTAGACTACGAACTCATCAACCCTACTGGTCATCCACATATGGTAAACGGGAAGCTCTCACGTCACCTCACGAGTTGGTTACTGGTCATCAGCGCCCATGAGCCCAAGCCTAATCATATGCAACCCTACCAATAAATGGCCCTCACAATGTGATTCCTGTCCTCTCATGGGTTGGTTACCGGTCTTGAGCGCCCATGAATCCCCAATTCTACCACGGGTCGTTCGGTCTCAATACCCCTCCGATTAGGGTCTGACATAACAGGACATCCTAGCCAAACACTACTAGACAACCCTAAATATGTCATCCAACGGTTTAGGAAGGTGTCCAAAGGGCATCTCCAGAAACATCCTATAATATTCCCGTAGTTGTCCAAGGACAGAAGTGTCAAAAGGACACCACTCCTTTCCAAACCATACTTAATCATACACAAACATAATTCCATCATAACACATATATGGTAACTTCTTATATGGAAAGAAATCAATAATAACATCCAACTTGCATAGATTTGGTAAGTAAATCACACATGAATCAATTTAGTATAAATAAGTAATGCTGCTGTAATCAAGGTAGTTGCATCAGTAGTATATCATTGTAAGCATCTAATTAAGGAAATAAAACAAAAAGATTCAAATATAGAAACTGGAACATGCAATCTATGTAGTTAAGGAAATAATCATCCTTACCTTATATAACCCGCAAAGGAATCTTAGGGAATCAAGTAAGACCTTGACTAAACTTGGGAAGAAAGTCCTAAACAAGTGTATATAACATATTAGGAAAGATACTTAAAAGGAAAGATATCAAAATATCCAAAACATACCAAATATGAGGTTGCTGTACTCAATGGTCGATTGAATTAAGCTCTACGCCTCAGTCGACCAATGAGTAGACCAACAGAGATAGTGGCCTTCAAAAATCAGAGTTTTTAGAATATAACACCGAATTTGGTGGTTCAAAAGGGTACTAAACAAGGGGGAAACTACAATGGCAGTATACTAGTATATAGAGGACTTCAAAACACTAATCATATCAAGTCTTCAAGTTACAAATTAGGAAACAAAAAGTTACCATAATTAGATCAATCATCGTTCTTGAAGAATTCATAGTAAAAATCATGGACACGAACAATAGGATGATGGATCACTAATTGTGGTAAAGAAATCATGAAAAGCATTCATAGATCTTCAAGAAAATAGATCTAAGACTGAAGAACATCAATCTAAATAAGGAAAGTGAATGAATACATGTTTTCCTTCAAAAGCGAGTGATGATCTTGATGAAGATAATCCACCAAGCTTTAGATCCTTAGGAAAAGAGAGGAAAAGAGTATAGTGATAGTTGCAACAGAGATACAACATCACTTCTACTGTCCTCAATCAGAAAAGGAAAGAAAAGTAACGAAGAATCAAAGATGAAACATAGAAGAGGATGATCACATACCTTTTTGTGTAAATGCAAGAGGTTTGACAAAGATACGTCAAGAAAATCACCAAGGATGCAAGGAAGATGACTTGTAGAGGGCTTGGTACGTTTCAAAAAGTTTGGAGGCAAAAAATATGAAGTAGACTCGAGATTTGACTTAAATAGAGCAAGCAAAGACCTAATCAGCAAAATCAGATCTCATTGGTCGATTGATTGGTCGGCTGGCCCAGTCGACCAATGAGTCGACCAATTAGGACAGCAAGTCCAAAACAGGGAAATGAAGGCTCAGATCAAATCCAAACATAAAGGGGTTTTGCACACACATTAAGTGACTTACCTAGTAGGTAGAAATGCCTTCGAACCAAGCCAGAGAGTACTCCAAGTCTATCAATTAATTCCATCTTCATCGGGTGCCAGTTTCCATAAATGGAACACTGAGATCAACTCTCATGGATTCTAAGCTAACCACCAAGTCTTCCACTAGAATGGCCCATAACTGACTTCTTGATTTACTTCGGGTTGTTGGACCTACAAACAATAGGGTTTCCGGGTCAAGGTTAGGGCTGGGTTTCACACTTCCCCCCCCCCCGCTCGAGAAATGAACCGGTTTAGTGCCACCACTCTTCCTATCAGACATTGGATTTCCTTTACAGTAACGGGCAGCTTCATCCCGATCAAAGCCTGAATCTTTTCTGGGTTTGCCTCGATTCCCCTTTGGGAAACCATGAAATCGAGGAACTTCCCGGAGGAAACCCCAAAAGCCCATTTCTCCGGATTTAGACGCATTTGATAAGTTCTCAACAGATCGAAAGTTTCTTCGAGATCTGCTATGTGTTTTGCCCGAATAAGGCTCTTCAGAAGCATGTCATCAACGTAAACTTCCATATTCCTCCCGATTTGGTGTTGGAAAATTTTTTTGACAGCCCTCTAATAAGTAGCCCCCGTGTTCTTCAACCCGAACGGCATTACTCGGTAGTAATAACTTTCCCGATCGGTCATGAAAGATGTATGTTTTTCATCCTCCTGACTCATCAAAATCTGATTATACCCCGAGTAGGCATACATAAAGCTAAGGACTTCATGTCTAGCGGTTGCATCAATCAAAAGATCTATCCTCGGGAGAGGGTAACAGTCTTTTGCGCAAGCTTTATTCAAGTTAGTGTAATTAGTACACATTCTCCACTTCCCGTTCGCTTTTTTGACCATCACCACGTTGGCCAACCAGGTGGGACATTCGATTGGCTCAATAAAGCCTGATTTTTTCAGATTTTCAACTTCAACTCTGATTGCTTCATACTTTTTGATTGTGAAGTTTCTTCGTCTTTGAATGACCGGGGTAGCATTCTTCTGTATCCAAAGTTTATGTTCTGCTACCCGCTTGTCTATCCCGGACATGTCACTTGCGGACCATGCAAAGATGTCAGCATTATCACACAAGAACTCTATGAGTTCCTTCTTAAATTCATCTGGTTGTTCTGAACCAATAAATGCTCCACTAATCTGAGAAAGTTCTTTCAGGTGGGGACATATCCTGATCATGTTTGACTAATATGGAAGACTCTATTCACGCCAAGTCAAAGAAGGTAACATCAACATAAAAGGAAGGTCTACCCTAGAAACAACTGGGTGGACCAGTGACCGGGATCCTGTCAGTTCTAAGTAAGGTAATTCACACACTACTTAACAAGGACTCAATCCTTAGGTAAACACATGAACATTTTCTTAATCCCTGAGCAACACTCGCTTGGGACCTTAATCTGATCCTAGAATTACTTAGCCATCAGAGGTGGTTGCTTGACATCGAAGTCGGCTCTCGTCTAACTTCTCTTGCCAGTTTCATCTTCTTACTCGGGACCAGGGTCAAATCTGAGATGCAACAGTCTTTGGCACCGTTTGTGAGAACGAAAGTCAAGTAATGACAAGACGAACAACCAATACCGGATGAACTACCTGAGAAAATACTTCGACTAGGGACCAAAACCCAAATGATCAAAACCTCCGAGAAGATGAAGTCGAGCATTCTAACTGGGAGGATGATCGCGACGAAGAAACAAAGTTACCAAGAACCCTCTCGGGGAAGGTACGTCGACAGGACTCCAAGGACCTGCCACCACAGTAAATCTTGATGAGATCTAGAGAGTGCTACGTGGGCTGGTGCACCAGGTAGGAATCCAACAAGGACCTCCACCCAACACTCAGGCAGGGAGGTCGAAATGGGCTGCCTGAGCAGCAAGGGGTACTCGGCCACCTAGAGTCAACCGGGGAAGATAATCTGGCTGATAGTCGGTGGAAGGTACGGAAAAGGACCCGCGCAGATAAAAGACCCAAAGATGGAACAAGGGTCAGCTCCTTCAACAAATTCTCAAGACCTATATAGACTTAGGATCTTCCCCAAAGAAGTCACCTGGTCGAAAATGACAAAAAAGGAGAAAGTCAACCTCTAGGATCTCGATCTCGATAAGTTCAGGCGAGCACCATGTCATTTGGGAGGAATCAATTGGGACAGAATTGGCTATGAAGGAGGTGTAGCAAAAGTGGAGAGAAAGCTGGAGGATCGGGACTATGATGAGGATTTCGATGTTATGGACTGGGAACCTCTCTTGGAAGAAATAATGAACATGCCCCTTTCGGTCAACTTCATCATGCCGACCTTTATCCCGTTCGAAGGGAAGACCAATCCGAAGGAACATATAAGTTGATCATACTACTTGTTGGTGCTAAAATTGCCAATAGCCTCAAACAACCATCTTCACACCAAACTCCTCAGATCTAGATTGATCTGGTTGGTTTGATTCCTCTGTCAGTCTCTCGTTCACTAGAAAATGAAACACATAGGTTAGAAACGGAACCAATCATCTTGATTGGTGTTGCGTCTCTGACGGTCTAGTCTAAGTATGTGAAGATAATTCCCTAGACCTCACAGGAGCTTCTAAGCTGTTCTGATGGAGTAAGTCAAGAATCATCCAATGTTTGAGCTAATCTGAGAGATTTACCTTTTACGAATCCTCCTTCCCTTTTATATAGATTTTTCCCGCTGATAATGTTTTCAATCATGACCATCGGATCATAGCTTCTGACTGGATGGCTATGATCATCTTTTCTTTATAATCTCGGGCGGACCCATAGATTCCTTCATCTCCTCAGCTGAATCCGGTCAAACCTGGTTAGACCGGTATAAACCGGAAGTGGATATTTTAGTCACAACACAATCCCCCAAGCGTGCTGGTCAGGTCGAACTTGTATGAGACTCTGGTCAGGAGGCTTGAATCTTTCTTTTAAGGAACTCCAAAATACCATTTTGAGCTCTTATATCTTTTCCCAAGGAACTTTATGATTTTCAAAAAACGATACATCAGGTTGTCAAGTCATCATTAACTTGAACATTGATCTGTGGCCCATCTTCTTTATAAAATCACAACTTTCTTAATAATCAAACCATCCTCCGTAATCATTACGTTTCTGTGCTCAGCCCCCAAATCATCTTGCAAACCAGCCACAATCTCTTTCTTGTCGGACCTTTTATACATTCTTAAATATAACTTTTCACCTTCCTTAACGTTATCCCCTCTTGCGTCGTTTGATCATAAATTATGTCTCTTCCCAATGTATGGTTATTATGTTCTCCCTCACTTCTTTTATATCATCTTCGTGTTTTCAACGGCAATACCCTTAAATCCACCGACTGACTCCACGCGTCGGTTACGAAAAGTAATGACCATTGATCTTGAAACATCGTATGTTTCCCTCCACTTTTCAAGAAACCTCTTTCACCTCTCTTCATTCTTTATATTTATCTGTCAATTGTTACCTGCTCTCATCCGTACTCTGTCTACCTTCTTCGAGAATATCAAATATATTCATCCGCCATTTTCTATCACTCCTCTTCAAGTTTCCTCCTAAATTTCATTCTACAAATTTTCCTCCTCTTCCTTTTCTATTTCAACCATGGATCCTGCTTCCAACCCTTCAGCACCCAGTACTTCTACACAACCCATTGTGCCTACAAGTACCGAATGACTAAAAATACCTCTGGTACTTCTTCTTCTTGTCAAAATCCTTCGGATTGGAAACCCTCTCCATATGCCCATGACGAAGTTATCAGTTCTTACACACCCGTGGACATGTCCAAGGAGAGAAAAGACCCGAAATACGCAGGTCCAGAGTGGTATCCTACTAAGGTAAAGAAGTCTCATCTGTCTTCTTACTTAGAAAATTACCACTTTCCTTCCAATGTCAGAATATGGGTTCCCGAACCTTCTGATCGTCCATATACCGTTGATCCTGGAGTTATCACTATTTATCTTGACCATTTTGCGTCAGGTTTCAGAATTCCTTTAATCCCGATAGTCCAATCCCTGTTGGATTCTTATCATGTTTGCCCTTCTCAACTCACTCCAAATAGTTGGAGATTAGTTTACTGCTTTTTCGCCTTCATTCTTAAAATGAATCGCATTCCTTCTGTTGAACTTTTTAGGAACTACTATACTTTGAAAGTATCCCGCGAACGCAGATACATTCATTTTTCCAGAAGAACCAGTATTGCAAATGAATTGGGTAGAGAATCTCAGATTTTCATTGACTCTTCCATTCCTCATGACAATAAACAGTGGCGAGAAAAATACTTTTTTTGTGCCATTCCAAATCCAAATTTCCGCTCCCGATGGTGTTTGCATTCTTTGAACTCTCTTTTCCCTCTGAATAAGCATCCTGAACTTAATGAGTATGATCGAGAGACCTGGGGCTTAAACTCTGCTGGAGCTCCGATCGATGCGGTTGACCTGAAAACTGATGCAGGCCTAGCCAACCATGGTCTTTTCCTAGGTAAAGGACAATAACAATGATATACTTTTTTCCCTTTTCCCTTATTATTATTATTTTTTTTTAAGCCTTATCTTCACTTCATGCATATACAGGAACTATTGCTCACCAAATTCCCAGCGTCGCTGAACTTCGAAGAGTTGTTTCAGAAGAAGAGAGATCCGATCCCAAGCTTGCCAAAGCCACCAAGAAAAGAAAGCTCACTATTCTCCGTTCCTCCAAGAGAAAACCCTCTGAGAAGGAACCTTCTTCTGGTCAGGAAAAAGTTGACCAGGCACCAGAAGATTCTGCCAGAGAAAAAACTGTCGTTGAAGGAAATCCTGATGTACAACTTGTTAAGATTGTTGCTAGTAATACTCCTGGTGTCAAGAGAAGAATCTCCAGAATTTCCAACACTTTGAGATGTAGGCTTCGGTCTACATGTCCAACCTCTGACCAAGGGTATCTGGTTCTAAGAAGAGGAAGAAGAAAGAATCTGATTCTACCCCCACTGAAGAAAACAATCCTCAAGAAGAAGCCCCCACTGCTATTGAAATCAATGTTGAAGAAGTTACAGAACACATACTTCCCCCTACATCAGTCAAATTACCCCATGACACTTCAATTCTCCCAGAAAAGATGGTCAAGAATGAAGGTCAAGGGTAAGGAAAATTTTTATTACTCTTTTTGTGAAACCCAGCCCTAACCTAACCCTGACCTTGACCCGGTAACCCGGTTGTTTTTAGGTCCAAAGACCCGAAGTAAAGGAAGAAGCCAACTATGGTCCATCTCAATAGAAGACATGGTGTTTGACTCTGAACCCATGGATGTTAATGATGGAGTTCCATACTTGGAAGTCTGTGCAGATTTGGAAAGGAAGCTGCACCTATCTGAAGATGAGATTAGTTGAAGGACTTGGAGTATTATCTGACTTGGTTTGATGGCATTTCTACACACTAGGTATGTCACTTGTTGTGTGTGCAAAAGCCCATAAGGTTTAGAGCCCATTTGATCCTCCAATTCCCTGTTTGAACCTTATTGTCTGCCTTGGTTGACTGATTGGTCGACTGGGCCAGTCGACCAAGCACTCGACCAACTGTGTGTTAAATCTGAGAAAATCCAATTTTAGGGTTTTTCACTTATATTTAAACCCTACTTCGTGTTTCTTAGCTACGGCTGCCTCCTAAACACTTTGTGAACGTGAGAAGACCTTTCTAAAACTCTTTCTGGTGATTTCGAAGACTCCTCCGCAGATCTGAAGCCTCTCATCTCTGATTTGACAATTCAAGGTTAGTATCTCTTCTGAATTTTTAACTATTCTTTCTTCGATCTTGTTCTTGATTGAGATCAGGAAGAAGATGCTGCAATCTTGCAACAATCTATTCCATGATCTCATTCTATTCTTTGAGATCTATGATCATCGTCATGATCTTAACCCTAGCCGAATATTTTCTTGAAACCCTGACGCTTGTATGATCTATCTGGAAACCTTTGGTAACCTCCCATGCGAGGGAAATCTCATGGGCAATATTTATGTTAATCTAAACTCTTTTCCAATGATTTTCTTGTTATTTTTGGCCAAGCAATTTATTCCCTTTCATCCTGTGATCATAGCCTTTTCATGGGAGCCATAAGGTTGAAACCCTAGTTTCTTGGTTCAAATCAAGAACCCATATTTTGACCATGACTTGATGATTTTACCTTCCCATATAGTTCTAATACATTCTAGGAAGTTCCCCTTCAAATTTCGGATCAATCCAACTTCAAACGAAGAAGTTATGACCAATCTAAATTCTGCAATTCCGTACTGACTCGATTGGTACTGCTTGGTCGACTGGGTCAGTAGACCAAGCACTCTACCAATGATGCCAGTAGCTTCATTTTTCGCTCTGTTTGATTCGTTTTCTCTCTGATCTTTTAGGTATCTTTCCTAATGTTGTATCTATGATTGTTAGGGGTTTATTTGCTAAGTTTGGAGTCTCTCTCTTTGATCTTTGGATTATCTTTGGCGATAATCAAGGTAAGGACATTTATTTCATTATAACATAGATCGCATACTCTCTGGTTTCTACTTTATGAAACTATGAGTTTGTTTACTGTTCTTATATTTTATACTTTTGATGTACTACTGTAAGTACAGTAGCAATTCACTTATGTTTTCTTTTTATTATTCAAGCTTATATTAAATTGTTTATTACTATATTGTTTAACGATTAGCTTATGCTTTTACATTCTCTTTTATTTGATGAATTGTTGGTTTTGTATGTCATGACTGATCTGAGAATGTGTTTGATTAAGTATGGTTTGGGATTGGGAAGTGTCCTTTTGATGCTTCTATCCTTGGACATCGGAGGGAATAGTATGGGATGTTCACCAAAGATGCCCATCGACGCTTTCCCAAATCATTGGTTGTCATACCTAGGGCTGTCTAGCAGTGTTTGGCTAGGATGTCCCCGTTATATTAGACCCGAATCGGAAGGGTATTGAGACCGAACGACCCGTGGTAGCAATGTGATTCACGGGCGCTCAAGACCGGTAACCAACCCATGAGAGGACATGAGAGCTTCCTGTTTACCATATGTGGATAACCAATAGGGTTGATGAGTTCGTAGTCAGGGACTACTAGGACTCTAGTGTGAAGGATACCGGAAAGGATTGTCAAGCATGAGGAATGGACGTATCTGGATCTGAGTTGACATAACTGAGTAGATGACTTGCATTGGGCTAGGTTTAACCCTAACATGCGCCAGTACTTAGACCAATGGTGATGTGAGAGAGCGGTGACTTAACCCCCAGCCATGGAATGTCCCGAGGGATGCCGGACCCACTACCAAAAGGCGTTGTGTGATTGACCTACCCAAAGAAGTACGGTGCTATGACTTAAAGCATGTCTGCCAATAGAGACTAGCATACATAGAGTTTAGATGCATACATACATTACCTGTTTCATACTGCATTGCATCTTGTTATGGTTTGCCGCATGTTATTTATGCTGTTATGAGTTAACTTGTCTTACTGAGTTTCTTTCAAAACTCATTCCTTTTTGTACACTGTTTTGTTAGATTATCCTACAGGTACTGACTACTATGAAGGACAGTACGATGAAGTGCAAACCGATGAAGCGTACTACACACAAGGTGTTGGCGACAATCAAGATTACACTTATGATCCCGCAAGCGATCACATTGCGTACTATGATTAGACGTAATGTAGAGATGGAACATCCATGTTGGACTGACGAAGTCCACTATTTTGAAGATGTCATCTATAGGATAGAAAACTCTTAAGTTTAGTTTGTTTTTCTTATTTTCTTTTGACTCGGTTGTAATTTTTTTTTTAGACTTATATACTATGTTCCGCTGTATCTGTGGAGTGAGTTTCCGCCTCTCTCTACTCTATTTTGATATCTTCGGATATCTGGTATCATTTCCGCACTCTGATTATATTAATTATTCATTTCCTGACTTGAATCTTTTGTTTATAATATTAAAACCATCATTATTTCCGGTTTATGATTATGTTATTGTATATGTGGGAGGATGATTTCCTCAATACTTGATTTTCGGGGCTGTGGATCACACTCCCGGGTATGCCAATTAGGGTACCGGCTGGGGGGATGTGACACTTTTGACATCTGAAGAAAATTGCTGAAGATATACTCGCTCATGCTGCAGGTGAAATCATTGAACAGATTGCTGATCAATTATTTAATGTGAATGTTGATGTTTCCAATCCTCCTTTGGAAGTTGTTACTAAAGAAAATATATCTAAAAGTATCCCCCAAAATGAAAATATTTCTGTGAATGTTCCTCCTGTTTTTGTTTTACCCTTACCAAATCCTGCTGTGAATGATGTCATTCAAGACATTAATATAGCTCCTGTTCCTGAAGAAAATGTCCAGAATATCCCACCATCTGAAGAAATCCTTGAAGTTGTTCCCCAAGAAATTAATGTGCCAGTTGATCCCCAAATTGGTATTGGAGATCAAGAAAACATTGCAGCTAAAGATTTTGCTATGCAGGCTGATTCAAATGATGCAGTTGTGAATGTGGATCCTCATAACATGATTGAGGTTGCCAATCTCCAACCAAATCCTGGTCAACCAGATGATCCCCAGAGTGTTGCTGACTCAGGAGATCTCTTTAACCTTGGATGGCTTTTGAAAGAGAATCATACAGCTAGCCATAATTGGGAGGTTGCCAGAGAATGGGGAACTAAGGGCAGGATTCCTTGTGACAAGAGAGAAACAGCCCGTATGTCTGACCCTGATCTTTACTCGCATGGATGGGCGTAAGGAACAAATTTATATCTTTCTGATTAAAACTGATCTACTATTGATTTTATGTATTTACTCTATTTGGTGTTTATTGATTATCCTACAGATGTTTTGGAGTTGCTTTCAATGCTTTTTCTGAAGTACTGAAAAGAGAAAAAGTTTTGTCTCAAGAAAATGACAACCTGATTAAAAGAAATTTTGAACTAGTCAATGAGGTACAAGAACTCTGAAAAAGTTTGAACTCTTCAGAATGAAAACTGACAGCTGCTGAATTCAGAGAAATAAATTTGATCAATGACATAGATGATTTACAAACTGACTACCAACTTTGCTCTGATTTATGCACTTACTTGCAGGAAGAGGTTTCTATGTTAAGGAGTGTTGTTTTGAAACATAAGGATGAGCTTCTTCAGCTCAAAATGTCAAAGAATGATGCCCTGGAAAGGGCCAAAGTTGCTACTGTTGAGAGAGAAGATCTCAAAGAAAAGTTAGCCAGAGCCTTTGCCTGGTCAAAAGACGTTGAAACAGAGAAGAATGAGCTCCTAGAAAAGTTTGAAAAGACTAAAAAATTGAATGTAGACCTAGAGTTGGTTCATGAATACCATCTTAAAGCCTTTAACTCAATTTTGCAGGAAAAATCTATTTTGGAAAATCAGAATGATAGTTTGGGATTGAGACTTTGCGAGGTTGCCGCAGAAAAAGATAATCTCAAGGTTTCCTTGAGTTTGATTTCACAGGAAAAAGAAAATCTAAATGTTCTTTTAGATGAGACTCTGAAAGATAAAACCTTAATGCTTGAAGATATGCAGTTAGAAAGAAGACAATTTGAGGTAGAAAAGAAAAGAATGCAAGATGAACATCAAGTTGTCCTCAGCTCAGTTACCTCATCCATGAAGGAAGTTGGGGATAATCAAGCTTTCCTTGGATTTTGCAAGAATATGGTAAAGGACTGCTCTGACCAAATCTTTTCGGAAATCCTCAACATTTACCCCAATATGGATTTCAAGCCTGCTGCCCCAGAATTTCTCCCATCTAGAAAATTTTTTGATCTTAGGAATTTAAAGAACCCGAACTCAAATAGTTCTTTAGAAGATGATAATGATGATGACAATGATGACTCTTCCAGTTTTGGCAACAGTCACTCTGCCAGTGATCAAAATGATGATGATGATTCACCTCCTCAAGGTGATAAAGAAGTTGCAGATGATGATCCTCTGCAAATTCAAAGATTTAAGAAAACATTCTCTTTTGCTTTTCAACTTACCTTTTTGTTAATCTTTTTAATATTAGATCTCTGACTTTGTCAATCTTTTTTTATATCAATAGAATTTCCCTTTCTTTTCTTTTTCTCCTTGTGGTTTTGATAAAATAATATTTCGAAGAGAACCTCTGCAATATTGACCACAGATGTAAATGATAACCATCCTCAAGCTGTTGCACATCTGATCAAATATCACCCTTCTGACCAACTACTATATCTTTGATTAGCTTCCAACGAAATATTCCCGAAGAGAATACAATTGATGAAGCTGTTATAACTAATCAGATATCTTTAGAGAAGAATTGATGATGAAGCTTTTATAACTGATCATATATTCTTAGACAAGAATTGCTGATGAAGCTTTCATAACTGATCATATATCTTTAGAGAAGAATTGCTGATGAAGCTTTCATAACTGATCAGATACCTTTAGAGAAGAATTGCTGATGAAGCTTTCAAAACTGATCAGATATCTTTAGACAATAGTTTGAAGAAAAGTCTTTGCGTTTTTAATTAAAATCCTCTATATAATCTGCTTTGTAAGAATTTTTTTTGATCAGCTCCTTTGCTCTCGATCGAAAGGTTGCCTCGGAAGGAATGATCCGTGATTAAGCTAGCATGACCAGGCCTCGGAAGGCTGGCTACTTGAGCCTAACTTACGAAAAGTCGGGACCACCCTCGGAAGGAATGATCCATGATCAGCTTCGGAAAGCATGACCAGGCCTCGGAAGGCTGTCTACTTGAGCCTGACTTACGAAAAGTCAGGACCAAGCTCGGAAGGAATGATCCACGATCAGCTCGGAAAGCATAACCAGGCCTCGAAAGGCTGGCTACTTGAGCCTGACTTACGAAAAGTCGGGATCACCCTCAGAAGGAATGATCCGTGATCAGCTAGCATAATCAGGCCTCGAAAGGCTGGCATTCTAGAGCCTGACTTCAAAAAGTCGGGATCACCCTCAGAAGGAATGACCCTAGATCAGCGCTGGAAGGCAGGATCAGACCTCAGAATGTTGCCTCGGAAGGCTGGCTTTCTAGAGTCTGACTTTGGAAAGTCGGGATCACCCTCGGAAGGAATGACCTAGATCAGCGTTGGAAGGCATGATCAGAAGACTGGTTCAACGAAAAAGACCTTTTGCGCAAATTGAAGAAGAATCTTTTGATGACAATGGTTGATAAAATGATTTCTTCAAGAATACCAGAAAATTCTGTTTCCTTTCTATTGATAGTATTTCTTGAGGTGAATTACATTCCATGGTCGTCTCAAATAGCTCCCATAAGCATCCTTAAGCCAATATGTATTTTTGCTTACAGTTTTTGTCACCACATATGGTCCTTCTCAGTTTGCAGAAAGCTTTCCACAATTCCTTGGATCGATGCCTGATTTCTTTCTCAAGACCAAATCTCCCACTCTAACAGATTTAGGTCTAACACGAGCGTTATAGTATGCTGTTGTTCTCCTCTAGTATTCTATATTGCGATATAGAGTTCTCTCTCTGACTTCATCTAAAAATTCAAGATTTGCCCTCAACCCTTCTTCATTAGTAATCGGATCAAACCTTTCGATCCTGTCTGATCCTACCATAACCTCCACTGGAGCCAATGCCTCGGACCCATATGCCAACTTAAAGTGTGTTTCTCCCGTTGGTGTTCTGACTATAGTCATATACGCCCACAACACATGAGGTAATTCATCGATCCACAGGCTGTTTGCCTTATCCAGTCTCCTCTTAATTCCTTGTAGAACTATTCTGTTGGTTACCTCGATTTGACCATTACATTGAGGATATGCTACAGAGGAGTTCTTGCATTCGATGTGATAATCTACACAGAATTCCTTGAATCTTTCATTGTCAAATTGAGTTCCATGATCCGTCAATAAAACATTTGGCAAACCATATCTAAAGATAACCTTGTTTCTGAAAAACTTCTCAATTTGATTTGTGGTGGTTGTAGCTAAGGCTTCTGCCTCCACCCATTTTGTGAAGTAATCAATTGCAGCTACCACAAATTTCTTCCCTCCAGTCGTAACAGGAAATGGACCAAGTAGATCCATCCCCCACATTGCAAATGGAAGGTGATTGAGAATTGATGTCAGTTGTTCCGCCGGTTGGTTCTGAATTGGAGCATGAATTTGACATTGATGACATCTCCTTACATACTCAATTGCTTCCATTTGCATGTGCGGCCAATAGAATCCTTGCCTTCGAACTTTATAAGCCAAAGCCTTCCCGCCTAGATGACTTCCATAGATTCCTTCATGGACCTCTACTAGAGCATATTGTGCATCAGATGGTCCCAAACATTTCAAAAGTGGTCCCGAAACAGTTTTTTATATTATAGTTCATTCTTTAGAATAAACTTGGCAGCTCTTCTTTTCACAGTTCTGGCCTTTTCTCTGTCCTCAGGGAGAGTACCCTCTTTAGATACTGTATAATAGGATTCATTCAAGATATTTCTGCATCAATTTCCATTATCTCTGGCTCTGAATATGCTGGAATATCCAGTTCCTCAATATATACAGCTTGCGGTAAAAAAATAGATTTTCCAGATGCTAATTTCGCCAGAGAATCTGCCATCGTATTTTGATTTCTAGATATTCTGATGATCGAGAATTGTGAAAACCATCCTTTACATTCCAACACCTTCTTGAGATAATTGATCATCCAATCATCTTTCGCATCATATACTCTTGTAACTTGACTGACCACCAGCTCAGAATCGCTTTTTAATTCAATGTTCTGCACACAGAGGGATTTGGCCAATCGTAATCCCGCAATGAGAGCTTCATACTCTGCTTCATTGTTTGAAGCGTGAAAATTAAATCGAAGTGCATTCTGAATTACAAATCCGAACAGACTTTGTAAAATCACGCCTGCTCCTAATCCATGAGAATGACTTGATCCATCCACATGTAGAGTCCACTCAGCAGATATTCCATTGGAATCTTTTCCTTCCTCTGGTGATGAAATACTCTCATTTGATTTTCAAATCAGCCAACACCTGTGCCTTTATCGTGGTTCTGGGTTTATAATCTATATCATGTTCTGTCAACTCTACCGCCCATGACACCATTCTCCCCGCAAGATCAGACTTATGTAATATTTTCTTTAAAGGCCAGTTAGTAAGAATTGGATGAGCCTGAAAATAGGGCCTAAGCTTTATGGCCGCTATTATCAAAGCTAAAGCCTGTTTTTCAAATTCCGGATATCTAGATTCTGCATCTAACAATGTATGACTTACAAAGTAGATAGGATTTTGGATAGTACCTTCTTCTCGAATTAATACTGCACTCACTGCCGCTTTTGAAAAAGATAAATATATCTACAAGAGCTCTCCTTGCTTTGGTTGAGATAGAACTGGTGGACTGGTCAGCCTCCTTTTCAATTCTTCAAATGAACTTTGACAATCTTCTGACCACCTGAATTTGTTAAGTGCATTTAGATTTTTTAATGCCTTGAAGAATGGTGCGCATTTATCTCCTGATTTTGATATAAATCTGCTCAATGCCGCAACTCTTCCTGTTAAACTTTGGATTTCTTTCATATTGTTGGGCGCTATCATATTCAAAATGGCCCTGATTTTCTCTGGATTCGCCTCAATACCCCTCTGTGTAACCATATAACCAAGGAATTTACCAAATGAAACTCCAAATGCACACTTTTCAGGATTGAGTCTCATTCCATTCCCTCTGAGTACATCAAAGCACTCCCTTAGATCAGTGAGATGATCAGATATAAATTGACTTTTTATGAGAAGATCATCGACATAAACCTCCATATTTCTTCCAATCTGGTCAACAAACAATTTATTCATTGCCCTCTGATATGTTGCCCCAGCATTTTTTAATCCGAAAGGCATAACCTTATAACAATAGCTTTCCCGATTTGTCATGAATGTTGTATGGGGTTGGTCCTCCCTCTTCATAAGAATTTGATTATAACCAGAATAAGCATCCATAAAGCTTAACATTTGCTGACCTGATGTGGCATCAATCAACTGAACAATTAGTGGCAGAGGATAACAATCCTTAGGACATGCCTTGTTTAAATCAGTATAATCCACGCAAATTCGCCATTTGCCATTGTGCTTCTTCACCATTACGACATTCGCCATCCATTTGGGACATTCAATTTGCTTGATAAATTTATATTTTTTGAGTTTTTCAACTTCGACCTTGATCGCATCATGCTTTTCTGATGAGAAATTCCTTCGTCTTTGCTTTACTGGTTTGATAGATTTATCTATCCGAGAAAAGTGTTCCGCTACCTCCCTATTAAACCTGGCATATCCTGTCACATCCACCCAGCCGGTACCCTACCTGGCATACCCGAGTGTGTGATCCACAGCCCCAAAGATCAAGTATCGAGGTAATCAACCTCCCACATAGACAATAACATAATCATGAACAATAATAATCAATGTGCAAAAGATAAACAAAAGCTCCAAATAAGGAAAGATTAAATCATATATCATCATAGTACAAAAGACAATCAGAATGTCTAAATCAATAAGTAAAGTGAGGCGGAATCCCACTCTACAACCAGCGGAAAGTAGTACTAAAAGAAAAGGGAAAGGAATGAAAACTAATCCCAATAACAGGTACAATAAGTAACTAAATTGTTCTCAATCTTATAGACAACATCTCTATAAGTATAAATCTCAAAAATGGCGCAAGGGAGCTTCCATTCTATGGTCGGACTAAGCATCGTACGCAGCAAAACCACCCACGAAATCTTCAGTGTAATTGTCGTAACCGCAATCACCTTCCTGGAGATATGCCTCTTCTCCTTGCGCTTCTTCATACGAGCAGTCATGATACTCAGAACCTGTAGAGAAGTCTAACAATACATTGTACAAAAGGAATGACTTTCAAAGAAACTCAGTAAGGCAGTTAATCCATAACAACATAAATGGCAGGATTTGAAAGCAAAGCAACACATGATGCAAAATGATTCTAACTCTATGTATGCTGGTCTCTATTGGCAGACATGCTTTAAGTCATAGCACCGTACTTCTTTAGGAAGATCTCATCACACAACGCCTTTTGGTAGTGGGTCCGGCATCCCTCGGGACATTCCATGGCTGGGGGTTAAGTCACCACTCTCTCACATCACCATTGGTCTAAGTACCGGCGCATGTCATGGTCAAAGCCTAGCCAAATGCAAGTCTCCTACTTAATTATATCAAGTCAGATCCAGATACGTCCATTCCTCGCCCCTGGCGATCCTTTCCAGCATCCTTCACACTAGAGTCCTCATAGTCCCTGACTATGGACTCATCAACCCTATTGGTTATCCACATATGGTAAACGGGAAGCTCTCACGTCCCCTCACGGGTTGGTTACCGGTCTTGAGCGCCTGTGAGCCCAAGTCTAACCATATGCAACCCTACCGATAAATGGTCCCCAGAATGTGATTCCTGTCCTCTCACAGATTGGTTACTGGTCTTGAGTGCCCATGAATCCCCATTGCTACCATGGGTTGTTCAGTCTCAATACCCCTCCAATTAGGGTTTGACATAACAGGACATCCTAGCCAAACACTACTAGACAGTCCTAAATATGTCATCCAACAGCTTAGGAAGGTGTCCAAAGGGCATCTCCGGAAACATCCCATAATATTCCCGTAGTTGTCCAAGGACAGAAGTGTCAAAAGGACACCTCCCCTTTCCAAACCATACTTAATCATACACAAGCATAAATCCATAACATCACATATATGGTAACTTCTTATATTGAAAGAAATCAATAATAACATACAACTTGCATATAATTGGTAAGTAAATCATACATGAGTCAAGTTAACATAAACGAGTAATGCTACTGTAATCAAGACTATGCAACAGTAGTATATCATTGTTAGAATCTAATTAAGGAAATAAACTAACAAGATTTAAATATAGAAAATAGGATATGAAATCTATGTAGTTAAGGAAATAACCATCCTTACCTTATATAACTCGCAAAGGATCTTAGGGAATCAAGTAAGACTTTGACTAAACTTGGGAAGAAAGTCCTAAACAAGTATATATAACATATTAGGAAAGATACCTAGAAGGAAAGATATCAAAACATCCAAAACAGACCAAATATGAGGTTGTTGTACTCATTGGTCGATTGACTTGGTCTACTGCCTCAGTTGATCAATGAGTCGACTAACAGAGACAGTGGCCTTCAAAAAGGATGAATACATGTTTTCCTTCAAAAGCGAGTGATGATCTTGATGAAGATCATCCACCAAGCTTTAGATACTTAGGAAAAGAGAGGGAAAGAGTATAGTGATAGTTGCAACAGAGATACAACATCACTACTACTGTCCTCAATCAGAAAAGGAAAGAAAAGTAACGAAGAATCATAGATGAAACATAGAAGAGGATGATCGCATACCTTTTTGTGTAAAAGTACGAGTTTTGACGAAGATCCGTCAAGATAATCACCAAGGATGCAAGCGAGATGGCTTGTAGAGGGCTCTAGTACGTTCCAAAGAGTTTGGAGGCAGAAAATACGAAGTAGACTCAAGATTGGACTTAAATAGAGCAAGCAAAGACCTAATTAGCAAAATCAGATCTCATTGGTCGAATGGATTGGTCGACTGGTCCAGTCGACCAATCAGAACAACAATTCCAAAACATGGAATTGAAGGCTCAAATCAAATCCAAACATAAAGGGGTTTACACACACACCAAGTGACTTACCTAGTAGGTAGAAATGCCTTCGAACCATGACAGAGAGCACTCCAAGTCTATCAACTAATTCCATCTTCATCAGGGTGCAGTTTCCATAAATGGAACACTGACATCAACATTCATGGATTCTAAGCCAGCCGCCAAGTCTCCTACTGAAATGGCCCAAAGCTGACTTCATGCTTTACTTTAGGTTGTCGGACCTACAAACAACAGGGTTTCCAGGTCAAGGTTAGGGTTGGGTTTCACATTCTCCCCCCTTAAAGAAATTCCGTTCCCGAAATTGAAAGCGTACCTGTGCTTCCAAAGAGGTGAGGAAACTTCTCCTTCATATCTTCTTCCTTCTCCTAAGAAGCTTCTTCAGGGGTATGGTTCTTCCACCGAATCTTCACCAAAGGAATGGTGCGATTCTGTAGCTGCTTGTCCTTCTTATCCAGGATTTCGGCCGGTTCTTCATCATAGGTAAGATCAACACTAAGTCCTTCAGGTGCTTGCTGTAAAATGTGTTCCGGGTTCTCTATGTATTTCCGAAGCATTGAAATATGAAACACATTATGAACTCCAGCAAGAGGAGGAGGTAATGCCAATCGATAAACAACAAGTCCAACCTTCTCTAGAATCTCAAAAGGTCCAATGAAATGAGGGCTAAGCTTACCCTTAACATTGAATCTCATCACACCCTTCATTGGTGAAACCTTCAAAGAAAACTTTCTCTCCAACTAGAAATTCTAAATCAGTCCTTCTCTTGTTGGCATAAGATTTCTGTCTTGACTGAGCATACTTAATCCTTTCTCTGATCATATCAACCATCGCACTCGTAGCTTCAATCATCTCAGGACCTAAGACCTTTCTTTCACCCGTCTTAGTCCAGTATAATGGTGTCCTACAAGTATTACCATACAAAGCCTTGAATGGAGCCATGCCTATTGTTGCTTGATAACTGTTGTTATAAGCAAACTCAACCAAAGCTAATTGTTCATCCCAATTACCACCCATATCCACCACACAAGACCTGAGCATGTCTTCCAAGATCTGAATTGTTCACTCAGATTGTCCATCCGACTGTGGGTGATGAGCTGTACTCAAATTCAATTGGGTTCCCAAGGCCTTCTGCAAACTGTTCCAAAACCTTGAAGTAAACCTAGGATCACGATCAGAGACAATACTCATTGGCACTCCGTGCAGACGAACCACATTGTCAACATACAGCCTAGCTAGCTTATCCAGAGTATGAGTGATCTTCATAGGAATGAAATGGGGTGATTTGGTCAACCTATCAACAATCACCCACACCGTGTCATTGCCTTTACTTATCCGAGGCAAGCTCGTCACGAAGTCCATAGAGATATCCTCCCACTTCCAACTAGGAACAAGAAGGGGTTGAAGTAATCCAGATGGGGGTTGACCAATGGCTTTCACACGCTAGCAAGTCTCACACTTGGCAACAAAATCATCAACATTAGCCATCAAACAGATCCACCAAAAATGTTCCTTCAAATCCTTGTACATCTTGGTGCTTCCATGGTGTACTGTAAAGACTGACTGGTGTGCTTCCTTCAACATTTCCTTCTTAATTTCTCATTTGTTGGATGCGTCCAAAATCTGCTCAGCCCTTAGATCTCCTCGTGATGACCTGCAAAACTAAAGCGTCAGACGTGGCCCGACCGCGGGGGTCGGGAGTCCACCTCCGAAGGCTAAGTTAGTTGATGAACTTAATCACAAACGGCTCTGCTAGAAGCACAGAGCTAAGGAATGAAGAACTGGGAAAGGTGATCTAGATCGTAAGCCCCTGATAGTTTACGTTCTACCAGTCTGTATATGAATCTGAGTCCCTCACCTCGTATGGCAGTGAGGTTTATATAGAGTGTACCTTCGAATCTCCTTCGCTGGATGCACTTGAGCCTTCTTCGGGTAGTCGTTGGATCTTCATAGTTAGATCTGTTGAGCGATAGACTTCTACTAGTTTGGACTAGTAGAGGACTCCTGAGATAACCTCCAGGTTATGTGATGATCATCCCTTCGATAATGATTAGCAGCAGCCGTCAATTTGTGTCTGCCATCATTAGGGTAATTAACCTAATCCATAAGTTGGATTAGGGCGTGCTTGTAGCTGAATAAGTTTTCTTCCTCAGCAAGCCATCTTACGGATCCGGTTCGCTCGGGAGCGAGTCGATTCCTTCTGTCTTGACCGGGGTTGAGGATCAAACCAAGTATGAACCCGGTTCGATCATATTTTCTCCATATCACGTTCGGTCGATCCCGAGGGCTTGGTTTTTAACTGGGTTCTTTGTCAGGCAATAGTCTCTGCGTGTTTCATTAAATGTCATATCACATTTAATGCGGTGGTCACTTTTCCTCGAGCGTTGTGAGGGCAATGCCACGTGTCTCCTTGCAGTCGATCTGTCATGGCTCACATAACCCAAGCGATGGTTTTCGAACGCCTGTTTTGGATTCGTGAGATCAAACTTTCAAAATGTCTTCCAATCTCGATCGTCGATGTTGAATCAATCTCGATCATTCAGATTCCCGAACACTCATGCGGGTGCTTTAAAAGCGGTTCGTTGTCTTCATAGGTTTCATTCTTCTTGTCTAGAATTTGAACCTTCGTCGTCTGCTTCGCGCCTTCCTGCTCTCGAGCTTTTGCCTCACTGAATTAGTAAGTTTACTAGTCTTTTTCTTTTTGTACCTTACTGAAACAAGTAATGGCAGATAATAAGGTTTCTCTGGTACCCAGTGCCAGTAATAGTAGTGGTAACGAAGCTTTTGCTTCCCCTCCTTCTGAACAGTCGGATAGTGATAATAAAACCCTAACTGTCCTCTGGTGCGAATTTGCTGAAGTTTCTCAAAAAAGTTTGGAGAGAAAAACCAAAACTCCTTCTGTCCTTCCTGAGTCTGGATCTTCCAAGACTCCTAGGGTAACTGCCGAGTCTTCTAGGCAGCCTCAAACTTCCAGGTCTGATGGTGGACCTGGCTTTGTCCCCTCCGTTTTCAAGGAGGAAACTCTCCTTTCAGCAATCCAAGATTTTGATTTTCCTTCCTCTTATCAGGTTGGGGCTCCCCATCCTGATGAGAGGGTTGATTCAACCCTTTTGGGTTAGTTTTCCCTGTACATAGATGCACTGGAAAGCGGGGTTCGCTTTCCCTTTTTAATCCTTTGTTCTCAATCGTTCTGAATCACTGGGGCATTTGCCTTGGAATGCTCCTTCCCAATAGCTGGCGTCTCATCGTCGACTTCTTGGGTTTGTGTTTTGAACTTGGCATTACGCCATCTCTTTCTCTCTTCGTGCATTTTCATGTTCTTTCTATCTCCCATCCTCCCAGCTGGGTTTTTCTGTCCAAACGCAATAAGGTTGAACTTGATTGGAGGGGTAGCATCCTTATCAAAGGAACTTGCCCTTCTAACCACAAAAGATGGCGCGAATGATACTTTTTTTATCGAGCGCCTCCATCAGATCTTAACTTCCCGACCGTCTGGAGGCGGTGTACTTCTTCTTTTGAGAATAATCGGGGCCTTCCCTTATCCAAAGAAGACGAGGCGGCCATCAGGAAGATCAAATCCATTCCATGGTATCAAGAGATACATGGATTTGAGGTGGAGTATAACTCCATCCTTCAGTACTGGGGCTTGGCTCATTGTGAGCTTCTAACCATCATCCTTTAATTTTACTGAAGTGATACGTCTTTCATTATGAGTCTTGCTCTTCTTTGTAGTGCCTCCAAGAATGAACCCCGAGAACCTGCTAGTGAAGGCCGCTAGGGCCGTTGTGACAGCTGAGCAACGATCGCCTAGAGCCTTGACCGTTGATCAAGAGGCTTCTGTTCCCTCTCCCGACCTTTCTTACAGGGGTATCAGGAATATCAAGCCCGTGGCTGATGCTTCGGGTAAAGGGAAGAAGCCGATGGTGGAGAGGTCAAATATCTCCTCCTCTGCCCGAACCAAAAGGAGGCATGATACAGTTGATGCTTCCTCTCATAAAAAATCCAAAAATTCTGCGGATTGTGATGTCTTCACCCCCCAGTGGACCCTGAAGTTGACCGACAAGGTGACACAAGATCCTAAGAAAGCTGCAGAGTGGAGCTCCCTCAGTCTTATACCTTCCGATCGTCGAGAATTTGAAGCCCTGGACGACGTTTCCCTTGTTAGTCAGTCCACAAGGTACCGGTCTTCCTGCTTGTTTTTTTTTTTTCATAATCTCTTATGAATTTTTCTGATAATTTCTGCCTTCCCAAGAATGTTGTGTTGAGCTTCTATCAGCACATGGAAGCATTGAGCCGGGTTGGCCGCAATGGCTCCTTCCTGCAGACCTGTGAAGAGAATTTGGCCAATTCTGAGATAGACCGGCTTACGGCAGCTACAAAGAAAGCACGAAGACGAGATGAACTCCCTTAAGGAGGCCCTCAATTCTTCAACGGCTTGCGCTGTTGCTACCAAGCGCGAGGCCAAGAAGCAGAAAGAAGCTGCCACGTTGTTCTGTGACAGGCTGGAATTTCAGTGTGTGGAGAACGAAAGATACTTGAAGTGGGCGATTCCTAGCAAGCCCGAGCACATCAAGCCAGAGCTTCGGAAGGATTGTGTTCGGAAGTACCTGAACAGCGTATCTTTCTCCAAACTGCTGGGTGACTACAACATACAAGCTTATCGTTTGGGGCAAAATGACGTTTGGGAAAGAATTCTCGAATCAATCCCTTCCTTCGATACTGCTCCCTTTCGTGAGGTGTGTCACAAAGAGGTCTTCGGGAAATTAGGCATGGATCTCCCAGACTGGGCTCAGGAAGAGGATGATCCTTTTCCAGCCGACCCACAATATGAGGAATATCTTGCTGACAAGCCGCCACTTCAAGAGGAAAAGTCACAAGCTGTGCCTGAAGAGGACTTTGACAACGACAATCTTGAGGAAGGCTCTTCTCAGGATCCTGAGAAAAGTACTCCTGTACAGGGCTCCTCGGGCAACAATGAGGAAGAGGCTTAGGGAGTTATCTTTTTTTTTTTGTAAAGATTGGCCTCCTTGCTAATGAATAGACACTTCTTCCATGTTTGCCTTACTATTTCCTTGTCTCCTATCGAAATCTTGTCTTGAATATCAAAATATAAATGATAATTTATCACTTAACTTCATATTCCTCGACGAATGATAATCTTGTAAAGATATTATGAAGATATGTTTTGGAAAGATGCCTTAATCTTCCCCACTCCTTCATTTATTGCAAAGTCCACACGTTTCCCTTCTGGTACCTGCGAAGTCCAAACGTTTTCTTGCTTTGGTATACCATTCACTGTTTCCAATAAATTGGTAATACATCCATTATCACAATGGCGGTGCGACGATTGGAGGTATTCTTGCATCGGGTGCTCGTTTCCACATGTTTCCACGTGGCCTCCCTCTGACCGTTGATCTTGCTTGTTGTGGATTTCGAAGTGTCTTTTCGATCTGGGCCATTGGTTGTCTTTAGCTCTCAACCGTCGTCTCAATACCTGAGGCTATTTAAAGCCTTCGTGGGTACTCTCCATCTATCCTGCTATCTACAAGTTAGATTTGCAAAAGCAACATTCCGTCCTCCTGCTTGCTTCCGTATTCTTCGTACTTCAACAATAACTCTATCAGCTTCCGAACAAGTGAGCTTTTTGAAATTACTCATCTCTTTCCCTTTCCCCCTGAGTAAACTGCACAGTAGTAATACTTGGGGTTTATTTAATCGGTATTTCATATTTGACAGAGAACTAGGGTTTTCCCTCCTTGCTTTTGTTGTTGGATTTCTGTACTGATACGGTTTTTTCTGTGTATACAGTGGCTCCCAGAATCGACCCGAACTTTATCAGAGCGAAATCTTGTAAGAAAATCGTTCCATCGGCGGTGGTTGGGGCCAGTGAGATGGTTTCAGCTGGTGAGTCCTCCAAGCGTAAGGCGACTGCTATTGGTGAATCTTCAAGTCAGATTCCCACAGTTTCTATTGATGCCACCCCTACGCCTCTTCTGCTTGAAGTGATCGCTCGTTCTTCCCAGGAAGATCTTGATCACTCCATTGTTGATGGTGCTGTTGACGCCTTTGCTGCAGAGACAGTTCGTGCACCCTCGAAGGAGACTCTTCGGGCATCTGAGGCAACTATGTTGGCATCTGATGAAGATGCGGTCCCAGCAGGTGCTTCTTCTATTTCCAATTCTAGAGCTTGTTTGGCATCCTCTTTCTCTCCTTTGGAGTTGGAGGATTTTGCAACCAGGAAGCGTCGTCGGTTGGCAAGTGATGCAGCTCATCCTTCTCTTGATGTAGCTCATCCTTCTCATCCTTCGCCCGAATTAGTGTCAAACGAGTTTGACAGAGCGTTGGAATGGTGCACTGTTGCTCGAATGACTTCTGAGAGCGCAGTTCTTTCCAAACTTCCAGATGAGGTCTTTATGAAGTCAATGGTGATGTAAGTCTTTCTTCATTATCTTTTGATTCTGAATATTACTCTTCTGGTCCTTTTTAACTCGGAAGTTGTTTGCAGGAGTCTTACTGGTAACTTCCACAACCAAGTGGAAGCAGCCTCTAGGCTCAATAGGTTGAGCAATGAAGTTTCCAGGCTTCGGGAAATCTCTGAAGCTAAAGATGCTGAGATTGCTCGCCTTAGGAAATTAGCTTGGGAGGTTGCAGGAGAAAAGAATTCGGTGATCTATCATCTCTGGTCAGACTTGGATGATGCCAGGGAGAAGATCCGACAACTGGAGCGAGGAGTTGGAAAGTTAGGAGCCAAAGGATCAGAAGCGTTACCTCAAAGGCAAGTTGTCATTCCTTTGCCCGAATCCCTTCCAACTGATGTTCGCAGAGCCTGCGTATTCAAGTATTTACACAGTAAGTCCTTTGTTGATATGCTGAATGCTTATAACTTGCGGGCATACCGGGATGGTGAGAACGAAGTATGGGAATCAATACTAAGGAAGGATCCTCATTTTGATACGACTCCCTACAGTGCTGTTTGCCATCCTGAAGTATTTACCAACCTGGGTATTCCTTCTCCTGACTGGACCAAAAATAAGATTGATCCTCCGCCTTCTGATCTAGATATTATGCATTATCTAAAAGATTCTCCTGTTTATTCTCCCTTGGAAGGATTCAATTATGAGGAGCTCGCCTTGAACGCAAGTTTGGTCGAGGACCATACTTCTCCTGGACAAGCTGGACAAAGAGTATGAAATTGCGGAGGATTTTATACATACTGAAATGTTTTTTGTAATCCTCATTTCTCCTCTTCTTTTCCTTGAATCCATACCAATGATTGACTCATGTGTTTGTTCTAGCAAAGTTGTGCCGATCTTGTATGACTTCTTAATGATCATCGATGATGACTTTCTTTTTTGACCGAAGATTGTATCCAGCTCTTGTAATCTTATGTTTGATGTTGAGACCGGCCTCTTCTAGTCTTTTGAAGAAATAAGAAATTAACTTCATCTTGAACTTTGCTAGTCACTTGAATCGCTGTTGTGCTAGGTCTTAGTTGTTTAGAACAATGCCTTTACTTAAAGATTTCCGGAGAAATACAATAAGTCTGAGAAGGAACTCACTCGGGTTTTAAACCGATGTCTTTACTTAAGGATTTCCGGAGAAATACAATAAGTCTGAGAAGGAACTCACTCGGGTTTTAAAACAATGCCTTGTAGAAGGAACTCACTCGGGTTTTAAACCGATGCCTTTACTTAAGGATATTTCAAAAATTCAATAAGTCTTAAAGGAACTTACTCGGGTTTTAAACCGACGCCTTGCGAAAGGAACTCACTCGGATTTTCATCCGATGCCTTGACTTAAGAAGTTCCGAAAAAATTCCATAAGTGTTGAAGGACCCACATGGATTTTCATCCTATGCCTTATAGTTGGATCTTGTTCTTGAATGTGGTGTATGATGCCCCCCAATCAAAAGATAATTTGTTGAAAGCCAATAATTGCATTGATTGAGTTGAAAATGTTTACATCACGAACAAAATTGAAATCATCATCAAGGATAAAAAATTTTGAGATGCCTGGTATTCCACAAACGATCCAACTCTTTTTGGGTGTTGATGTTCTTTAGTCTGTAAGCTCCTGAACTGACTGGTTTTACAACCATATAAGGTCCTTCCCAGGAAGGGTCCAATTTTCTTTGGTGGCGTGGGTCAAAAGCTAAGGTGTTTCTCAACACCAAATCTCCGGCTAAATACCGACGATTCTTCACTTGGGTATTATAATGAGACACTATCCTTCTTTGATAATGTTGAGTTCGTGCTATTGCCTTTGTCCGAACTTCGTCCAACAGATCAAGACTATCAAGCAGTCCTAGCTCGTTCGCTTTTTCCTCAAACTCTCGATCCCGTATTGTCCCCGCCATTATCTCCACAGGTGCTAATGCTTCGGACCCATATGCTAACCTGAATGGAGTTTCTCCTATGGGTGTTCGAACCGTAGTTCTATAGGCCCACAGTACATTATGAAGTTCTTCGACCCATACAGCCTTGTCAGCTTCGAGTCTTCTCTTTATCCCTTCCAGTAGCATTCGGTTAGTACCTTCTACTTGTCCATTGCTCTGGGGGTATGCCACTAAGGACATACGATGCTCGATCATATATGTTCCGCAAAATTGCTCGAACTGTGGACAGTTGAACTGAGTACCATGGTCAGTGACATCTTTGGAATCCCAAAGCTATATATGATTGACTCAAGCACGAATTTCTCCCTTTTTTCTCAGTAATTGTTGCCAGGGTGCTGGCTTCAACCCATTTCATGAATTAATCAATTGCTACTATCAGATATTCCCGTCCGCCCGACGCCTTGGTGAATTTACCCATGATATCAATTCCCCACATCGCAAATGGAATGGGATCTAGAATTGAAGTCATGGTTTCCACTGGGCGCTTCGGTACTGTAGCATGAATTTGACAGTTGCTACATTGGCGAACATACTCCATAGTAGCCTCTTGGATCTTAGACCAATATAACCCAAGTCTTAGAATTTTGTGTGCCAGGGCTCGTCTACCCATGTGAGTACCACAAATTCCTTCATGAACCTCAGCCAAAGCTGATTTCTCTCCTTCGGGACCTATACATCTTGTAATACCCCCCGTATTTCTAACCCGAGATCCGTATTCCAGGTCCGAGAACCCGAAGGTCTAGTCGGGTGAACTTGTGGAGTATCCGGATTGAAGCCCATGATCCATACCCAGGACCCATGGATATTAATCCTTTATCTGAAGAGCCTGCCTTGGCTGGAGTTGGAAATTCTGGAAGTCAGGTGTTGTTCAGAGATTTCCGGAATGAAGGTAAGATCTCCCCCATCTCTTAGTTAGGGCTAGGTTGGCCTTGGGTATCAGCCCCTAGTAAAAGCACCCTTGTATGGAAAATTACATGGGGGCGGTTACTAGTGGCGGTTGCTTAACTTAAGCGACCGGCCCAAGCGACCGCCCGGTCTGTTTTCGGGGATTTTGCCCTATTTTGCCCCCAGACTTCTATAAAAGGCAACCTCCGTCTCATTAACGATTACTTTATTCGTGGTTGCTTATTTGGGAGTTTAGACGGCTGCGGGGAAGATCCGAAAGAGTCTCTGGAGTACTGACAGTGGCTTGGAAGATCAGTTCTCTTCTTCTCTAGCTTTCTGGTGTGAGGTATTGAACTAACCCTTCGTTCTCTACTCTCTTTTCTATGTTAGTTTGGTTTTACCCTTTTTCCCTCGTCTCTGTGATTACCCCTTGGATAATTTTACCCTCTTTTTTAATCTACTTGAGATGGAATAACCGTAAACGGAACCCTACTTCCGTGAGATGGTAAATCCAATCAAGGAGAGGGTTAGGGGTAATCTATTGATGACAGTGGATCATTTTCTCTTACCCTTTTGGCTTAGGGAGTGTTTAATTCGAGACTTAGGATGAGATTACTCGAAAACCGGATTGAAATCGAGTAATCAAAAGCCTGAGTTTCGGATTGAAACTCACTGTTTTTGGGGCGGTCACTAGTGGCGGTCGCTTAACCTAAGCGACCGGCACAAGCGAGCGACTCAGGTAAACTGATGACCAATTGGATTTCGGTTCTGATTCAAATTGATTTATGAGACTTATATATTCTAATAATCCTATGTTTAGGTGATTACTGTTTAAAAGAAAAGTCTACTAATAGTTACTGGATTCCATTTTACGGACGTTTCAGTTATATGCAAGTAAGGACAATCTATCTTATCTATCTACATATACTTGAACATGTTAATCTGATAGTTGTTAGTCTTGATTTCTATTATTATATGCTGCTGTAGTTGTATTTATTTCTAATATACTACTGCTGTTTGCTTTGATTTCATAATTACCTGGTGAATTGTGAATGTTATATGATTATGGTAATTGGTATATGGTTATGATAGTTGTGGTGTTCCTTTTGGGATATCTTGGATGATGATATCAGAAGGCTGTGGAATGGGATACATGCTCTTTGATACCTTCAGCACTATCATGATTAATTGATGACATTGTTAGGATGAGTCTAGATTGCATGGCTAGGCACCCCACATGCTACTACCCTTTCGGTAGGGGAATTGAAACCGAGTAACCCGTGATGACAGTGATGTGACTTGGTGGTCCACTGTTAGTCATATAAATGGTAGGGTTGCATATGTTAGGGTTGGGCTCATGGATGTCCAAGGACCGGACCGAGTGTCGTGAGGAATCATGAGAGCATCCGCCCCAATAATATGTGGATGACCATAGGGTTAAGGAGTAGAGTCCAACAGAGGTAGCCAGTCCGTGAGGATTCTTACTCCTAGGTTGCGAAGGATACTGAACCGAGTTGGTTGGTGCCATAGGGGATGTATCTGGACTTCATGTAGACATGTAACCATTATGACCTTGCATTGGATTAGAAACCCAGACATGCGCCAATACTCATTACCAATGGTCGTGGTGAGAGAGTGTGGACTTAACCCCTAACCATGGTTTGTTAGCCAGGTGTGAACTTTCCCTTTTTCCCTGGATCCCTACAGAGGTAACCAGTCCTTGCCGGATCAAAGTGATGAGACTTACCCAGAGGAGGGCTGGTGTTTATCTTAAAGCATGTCAGCTATTAGAGACTTGCATAGTTACGAATCATAGCATCATTCATATTTTGCATTCATTCATATTACTGTTGTATCATGGCATTTTTGGATGATGGATGAGATATATGATTGTTTCTTACTGAGTTCTTTAGAACTCATTCCTTTATTCTTTGTATGTTTTTAGCCTATACAGAGGAAGGATTTATATATGAAGATGGGCTGGTTCCCTATGAAGGAACCATCCCGTTTGAAGAAGATGTGGCACCGCCAGTGGGAGATGGAAATAGCATGTGCGGGAGTTCCTGCGGGTGCATGGAGTGCGCTTATCGCACCGGTTGATGGTCAGAGGCGAAAGGTGGTCAGGCAGTTCGCACAGAGATTGGAGAAGAATTGGAGACCCCTCACCTTATTAAACTGGAGTCTAAGTTCATTGACTTAGAGAAACAAACTGGAAAGAAACTGATATAAATACTTTTGAATTATTCCGCTGCCCTCATTTTTGTTTTATCCTTTATTCTGTATTTCTTTCCTTTGATATTGGAGCATTTTGGGCTCCTGTAATTCATTTAATTCAGTTATTGAATATTCTTTGCTCTTGATTATCTATAATTGTCTTAAATATTGTTGATAGACTAAAACCTTGGATCTTGTGACGGATCGCACCCACGGGTTGTCGGGCGGGTAACCGAGACCGACAGGTGGGGTGTGACACATCTCATAAGGGGTCCTGAATAAGGTCTTTTGTATAGTCTCCCATTCTGGATGACAAATCTTGCTGATCGTATCTTGATCAATCTTGCCTCTTTTGGATCCTCAGGTAATTTGTCATCTCTTAGATACTCAATTGTCGGATCCATCCAGCAACGCTCTGCTTCAATATAAGAAATTTCTTTCTCATGATAACTTGGAAATGTTACCTCTTCAATGTAGACCGAAGGGTCTAGATTTTTTTCTTTGGCATTGGCTAATCGGGATAGCTCATCTGCCACTGTATTTTCAATCCTTGGAATTTGAGATATCTTCAGATTCTGAAATTGCTTTTGAAATGCCTGCACAATCTCTTGGTATTTCTGCAAGTGTGGTTCTTTAATACCATACTCCCCCTGGACTTGGTTGACTATAAGTTGAGAGTCACTATAAATAGTAACATCTGCAATGGACAATGCTTTTGACAACCGAAGTCCAGCTATCAGAGCTTCATATTCTGCTTCGTTATTACTTGCTTCGAATGCAAATCTCAAAGCATATCGAATAATAAATCCTGCTGGACTTTTCAATAGAATTCCAGCTCCTGCTCCATCTTTATTACTTGAACCATCCACATATACCTCCCAAGTGGTTGGTATAATGGGACTTCAATGGTGGACTCCACTAGTGCAGTAGTTTCTACTACAAAATCGGCTACTGCCTGAGCTTTGATTGCAGTTCTGGGCTTAAAGCTCACTTGGAACTCGCTGAGTTCAACCAACCAAGCCACCATCCTTCCAGACAAATTAGGTTTATTAAGAACTTTACTGAGAGGAAAAGTTGTAAATACCTCAATTGGATGAGCCTGGAAATATGACCTTAACTTCCTGGCGGCCATCATGAGAGCTAGAGCCTGCTTCTCAATCTGCGAATATCGTGTCTCCGCATCAAGTAATATGTGACTCACATAGTAAATCGGCCACTGTTTTCTATCTTTTTCACAAACAAGTACTGCACTGACCGCTGAAAGGGATGTCTCTAGATATAGCTGTAATATTTCCCCCTTCTCTGGTCGAGACAAAATCGGTGGTTGTCCCAGTGCCTCTTTTAACTCCTCGAAAGCTTTCTGGCATTCTTCAGTCCATTTTGCTTCCTTGCTGCCCCTCAAATCTTTGAGTGCCTTGAAGAATGGCAAACACTTTTCTCCAGACTTGGAGATGAAATGATTCAAAGCGGCAACCCTCCCGTTAAACACTTGCATATCACGAACAGTTTTGGGAGCCTCCATGTCAACCAGAGCCTATATTTTAGCAGGATTAGCTTCAATACCTCTCTGTGACACCATGAAGCCCAAAAATTTGCCTGAAGAAACTCCAAAGGCGCACTTTTCTGGATTCAGCTTCATTTGATATTTTCGCAGTACTGAGAATACCTCAGTCAAATCTGCAATATGATTTGCTTTTGTAAAGCTCTTCACAAGCATGTCGTCAACATAAGCTTCAACATTCTTCCTTGTCAAATCTTTGAAAATCTTGTTGACAGCTCTCTAATATGTAGCTCCTACATTCTTCAGGCCAAATGGCATGACTTTGTAATAGTAGCTTTCACGATCAGTCATGAAAGCCGTGAACTTCTCATCCTCCTTATTCATAAGGATCTGATTATACCCTGAGTAGGCATCCATGAAACTTAGAGTTTCATATCCTGCAGTCGCATCTATCAAGAGGTCAATCCGAGGTAATGGATAACAATCTTTAGGGCAAGCCTTGTTGAGATCTATGTAGTCTGTACACATCCTCCACTTCCCATTCACCTCTCTTACCATTACCAAGTTAGCTAACCAAGTTGGGCATTCAATTGGTTCTATGAAACCAGAATTTTTCAGTTTTTCAACTTCGCCCGGAACGGCTTCATACTTTTCAATGGAGAAATTTCTCCTTTTCTGTATTACTGGTTTCACCTTCGGATCTATCCAGAGTTTGTGCTCTGCGACAGCCCGATCGATTCCTGGCATGTCTTCGGCAGACCATGTGAATACGTCATTATTCCGTTGAAGAAATAACTTCAACTCATCTTTGAATTCCTCCAGCTGCTCAGACTCGATATAAGTAATCTTTTTCTTATCCTCAGTACACAGTTGGATTTGTTCCAGCTTTTCCACTGGCTCGAGCCTTTGCATTTCTTGTCACATCCACCCAGCCGGTACCCCATTTGGAATACCCGGGATGTGATCCACAGTCCAAGGATCAATGATCTGAGGTCCATGCCTCCCACATACACGGTAACACAATCATGAACAGTAATAATCAATGGTAAAAGCAGTTAATACTAAGTATCATGAATAAGATAAGATTAACTAAATCAGAGTGCGGAATATAGATAATAATAAAACGTGATCAAAATCATAAAGGGTGAGAAGGTGTGGTAGCCACCCACTCAGAGCAGCGGAAAAGAAGTAAATCAAGTTCGTTACATATCCAAGTGTCACCAGAATAATCCAAAAACAAGTTAATTACAAGATCTAAGGTTCCACAAATACACCAAGGGAATGGGGCACTATGCTAGGGTTTCTTCTATACTAATGGTAGTCTCCTCAACAGTACGGATGAAGTAAACCCAACGCTGCTGCTCCCACACAACTGTGGGGCTAACCTTGGTGTGGATAGTAATCCTCCTCGGCTCCAATATACGGATCCTCACCGACGCCACTACCCGGAGGGTAGTATGTGGAATCATAGTCCGCCTCATAGGAGGTCCATCGTAATCTTCGGTACCTGGAATGTAATCTAAAACATTTGCACAAAAAGGAATGAGTTCGAAGAACTCAGCAAGGAAGTTATTCCATAATTAGAAATCATACACATTCAGAACATATAATGATGCAATGCAATATGGAACATATGATGCAGATATGAGCCTAACTCTATGAATGTTGGTCTCTAGGGTAGACATGCTTTAAGTCATAGCACCGTACTTCTCTGGGTCGCCAGGTCACTCTCCCATTTCCATATCTTGGGAATGCCCGGGGAAGATCGGTAAAGTCATCAAAAAGCCGTGGTAAGGGGATCGGTCACCACTCTCTCACATCACCATTTGGTCAAGTACTGGTGCATGTCATAGTAAAGCCTAGCCCAATGCAAGTTGTCACATCCTCCCAGCCGGTACCCTATCTGGCATACCCGAGAGTGTGATCGACAGCCCGAAGATCAGGTATCGAGTAATTAACCTCCCACATAAACAATAACATAATCATGAACAATAATAATAAAAGTGCGGAAGATAAACCATAGATCCAAATAAGGAAAGAATGAATCATATATAAATCAGAGTACTAAATATAATCAGAGTGTCTAAATCAGATAAGTAAAGTGAGGCGAAATCCCACTCTACAACCAGCGGAAAAGTAGTTCTAAAAGAGAATAAGCAAGATAAAATCTAATCCCAATAGCAGGTACAATAGGTAACTAAATTGTTCTCAATCTTATAGACAATATCCCTATAAGTATAAATCTCATAAACGGCACAAGGGCGCTTCCACTCTATGGTCGGACTAAGCATCGTACGGAGCATAACCACTCGCGGGATCTTCAGTGTAATTGTTGTAACCGCAATCACCTTCCTGGAGATATGCCTCTTCCCCTTACGCTTCTTCATACGGGCCGTCATGATATTCAGTACCTGTAGAATAGTCTAACAAACATTTTACAATAAAGGGATGAGTTTCAAAGAAACTCAGTAAGGCAGTTAAATCCATAATAACATAAATGGCAGGATTTCAGAAATAACATAATTGCAATATGGTATGAAACAAACAATGAATGTATGAATCTAACTCTACATATGCTGGTCTCTATTGGCAGACATGCTTTAAGTCATAGCACCGTACTTCTTTAGGAAGGTCTCAATCACTCATCATCAGTTGGTAATGGGTCCGGCATCCCTCGGGACATTCCATGGATGGGGGTATAGGTCACCACTCTCTCACATCACCATTGGTCTAAGTACCGGCGCATGTCAGGGTAAAGCCTAGCCAAATGCAAGTCTTCTACTTAGTTACATCAAGTCAGATCCAGATACGTCCATTCCTCGTCCCTGACGATCCTTTCCAGTATCCTTCACACTAGAGTCCTCATAGTCCCTGACTACGGACTCATCAACCCTATTGGTCATCCACATATGGTAAACGGGAAGCTCTCACGTCCCCTCACGGGTTGGTTACCGGTCTTGAGCTCACGTGAGCCCAAGTCTATCCATATGCAACCCTCCAATAAATGGCCCCCACAATGTGATTCCTGTCCTCTCACGGGTTGGTTACCGGTCTTGAGCGCCCATGAATCCCCATTGCTTCCACGGGTCGTTCGGTCTCAATACCCCTCCGATTAGGGTCTGACATAACGGGACATCCTAGCCCAACACTACTAGATAGTCCTAGATATGTCATCCAACAGTTTAGGAAGGTGTCCAGAGGGCATCTCCGGAAACATCCCATAATATTCCCGTAGTTGTCCAAGGACAGAAGTGTCAAAAGGACACCTCTCCTTTCCAAACCATACTTAAGCATACACATGCATCAATTCATATCATCACATATATGGTAACTTCATATATGGAAAGAAATCAATAATTACAATCAACTTGTATATAACTGGTAAGTAAATCATACATGAGTCAATTCAATATAAACAAGTAATGCTACTGATATCAAGACAGTACCACAGTAGTATAACATTATAAGAATCTAATTAAAGAAATAAATTAACAAGATTCAAATATAGAAACTAAGATATGCAATTTATGTTGTTAAAGAAGTAACCATCCTTACCTTTTATAACTTGCAAAGGAATCCTAAGAAATCAAGTAAGATCTTGACAAACTTGAGAAGAAGGTCCTAAACAAGTATATACAACATATTAGGAAAGATCCCTTACAGAAAAGATACCAAAACATCCAAAACAGACCAATTCTGGAGTTGCTGTACTCATTGGTTGACTGGATTAGTCGACTGGTCCAGTCGACCAATGCAGCCAGTAGCCTATAAAATCAGAGTTTTGAGATATAAAATCCGAATTTGGTGGTTCAAAAGGGTACTAATCAAGGGGTAAACTACATTAGTAGTATCCTAACATATAGGGGATCTCAAAACACTAATCAAATCAAGTCATCAAGATACAAATTAGGAAACAAAAAGTTACCATAATTAGATCAATCATGGTTCTTGAAGAATTCAAGATAGAAATCAAAGACAAGAACAATAGGAGAATGAATCATTGATTCAGGTAAAGGTATCATGAAAAGCATACTTAGATCTTCAAGAAAATAGACCTAAGAACATAAATCTAAATAAGGAAACAAAACCTACCATATATGTAACTATCATGATTCATGAAGAAAACATGGTATGGTAGAAGAGAAACAACTAGAGATTGATAGATGATGGATCATGAAAAGAAAACACAGCAATTGACTACTAACATGATCAAATATAGTAAGATCTAAGGAGATCAGAATTCAAATCAAAAGATAAACAAAGACTAGATCATGGTTTGATCATGATTCCTTCAAAAGCTTGCAATGATCATGGTTAAGATCATTGCATTAGCCATTAATCCTTAGGAAGATCATGAGAGACAAGTCCAGAGATGTTTGCAACAGAGAATGCAGCATCTCCTCTACTGTCTCAACTCAAAAAGGAAAGAAAAACAGAGATGGAGGAGAAGAAGAGAGTGTAGACATACCTTTGATGCAAAAGGAAGAGTTTTGACGAAGATCCGTCAAGAAAAACACCAAGGATGCAAGGGAGATGACTTGCAGAGGTCTTTGGTTCATTCCAAAGAGTTTGGAGGTAGAAAATACGAAGTAGACTCGAGATTGGACTTAAATAGAGCAAGCAAGACCTAATTGCCAAAGACAGCACCCATTGGTCGAGTGGATTGGTCGACTGGTCCAGTCGACCAATCAGTCGACCAATCAGTTCAGCAACTTCTAAACAGGGAATTGAAGACCCAGATCAAATCCAATCCTAAAGGGGTTTTGCACACATATCAAGTGACATACCTAATAGGTAGAAATGCCTTCAAACTATGATAGAGAGCACTCCAAGTCCATCAACTAATCCGATCTTCATCAAGATTCAGTGTCCATAAATAGAACTTCATCATCAACTCTCATGGATTCAAAGCCAGACACCAAGTCCTCCACTGGGATGGCCCAAAGCTGACTTCTTACTTTACTTCGGGTCACTGGACCTACAAATAACAAGGTTTCCGGGTCAAGGTTAGGGCTGGGTTTTACACAAGTCATCTACTCAATCGGTCAAGTCAGATTCAGATACGTCCATTCCTCACCCCCGGCGATCCTTTCCAGTATCTTTCACACTAGAGTCAGCGAAATCCCGGATTTCGAACTCATCAACCCTATTGGTCATCCACATATAGTAAACGGGAAGCTCTCACGTCCTCTCACGGATTGGTTACCGGTCTTGAGCGCCCGTGAGCCCAAGTCTATCCATATGCAACTCTACCAATAAATGGCCCCTTTCAGGTATCCGTAGCATGGTTTATGCCCCCTACCGGATTGGCTACTGGCCTAGAGCGCCCATCCAACCATACACTACCACGGGTTGTTCGGTCTCAATGCCCTTCCGATTCGGGTCTGACACGACAAGGATGAACCTAGCCACACAACTAGACAATCCTATGTATGTCATCCAATAACTCGGGAGAGTGTCGATAGGCACCATTGGAGAACATCCCATACTATTCCCTCCGATGCCCAAGGACAGAAGTGTCAGTAGGACACCCCCCCAAATCCCAAGTCATACGTAAGCAATCACACATCCAATCTCATCATTTCTTGTGAAATCCAGCCCAAACCTAGCCAGGTCACCCTATCTGTTTTGGGTAAAGAAGGGTTATTTTAATGTTGACTTTAAAGTTGGACCGTGATTTCAGTTTTGTTTAATGTTGACTTTGAAGTTTGACCGTGATTTCAGTTTTACTATCTTTGAAAATCTTAGGAAGCCATGTCAGACCTTTCTCTTAGGGTTGATCCAGTGTCCCAAAATAAGGGATGATGTCTTCGTGGGCCATCTCAGTAGAAGATATGGTGTTTGACCCAAAACCCATGGATATTGATGATGGTGTTTCCTTATGGAAACCTTAATTGATTTGGTATTTAAATACTCACTAGTGAAGAAGAACTTGGTTGATGGACCTAAAGCTTAGTTGGACCTGGTTTGAAGACATCCCTCCATACTAGGTAATTAGTTTGATGTGTTGAAAGAAGCCCATCCAAAAATATTGAAGTTAGGCCCATTAAATCCCTATTTTTGAACAAGCTGTCCAAGCAGTGGCATTTTGGTAATTTTCTTTTTTTAAGGTTTTTAAAAAGCTTTATTTCTTTTAATTTCGTGGTAAACATTCCCACTAGGTTTCTAACTCTCTATGGAACGTGGAAAGGACCTTAGATCTTCCTCTTTGGCAACCAATCAATCAGCAGGGTCAATTTGGTCAGTTTGGTGAAATCCTAGTAATTCTTGGACTCTTTGTGCTATTTAAAAGGGGGAACTCCATGTTTTTCAATCCCAATCTGTTCTAAACCTTTGGAGAACGTGGGAAGAGCCCTAGATCCTCTCCTTCGAAGCCAAGGAAGACCCTCAAGCATCTGTTCAGATTTCTTCATCGGTTTCTCTTCTAAAAGGTTAGTATTCAATTCGTTTCTTCTTTAATTCATTCTTTCTTCTCTACTTCTGATATTCTGATTATGAGAAACGTATTACACTGCTGTAATGACCTCTTCTCTAATTCTTTTAGCCCTAGAGTGCATCCCCCAATTCACTCTATGTTCTTGAAGCCATATGGCGATGATTCTTGAATTTGACTCCACCAAAATCTTGATGATACTTTCCCTGAATTTTCTACCTATCTTTATGATTGTGGGGAAGGTCTCATACTATTACCATAACCTTCCCTTGTGTCCTCATGATTGAGGAGTTGATCCTTGTTTTTCCTTGGAACAGTTGGCAACCCTTCTATTTTCTATTAATTCATTGGATCTTCCCCAAGACTTTCTTTATTATGATTTCTTTATCTTTATTCCCTAGGGTGAATCTTTATTCTCCCTAGTCTTCCCATGGGATATTAGGATTTCTTTCCTTTGAATTTATTTACATTCTTTTCTCTCATTGGTAGACCCTTCCTAATTCCATTCTTGATTTTGAAATATTAATGAGATGTTCCTTTATCTATCTTGGGTTGTTTTTGTAAGAGTTAATTATGGGTAACTCTCATGGGAGGTAACCAACTCTTATGAGAGGTAACCATATCTGAGACCCTAATGTTATTTTATCTGTTGGAAACTTCCCAACACCTTTTCAGATTGTGCATTCTTTGTTTCTCTTTCCCTAGGGTGAATCTTGATTACCCCTAGCCTTTCCATGAGAGCCATCAGTTTTGTTCTGAATCTGCGCACCGAAGAGGGGTGAATTAGTTGAAATACCTAATGAACTTTTGTGCTCAATCTGATTATATTTTCCGAAACTAGACTTCTTAATGGACTTCCAGGAGAAAACCTCACTCAATTTGACCCCATATAACCTTCCAAATCCCTGTCCGAAGCTGCTGAACTATATCTGTCAAATCCTGCTTGCGCATCAAAGAAGATGAGCTTAGTTGGTGGACCTAATGAACTCCCATTCTTGATCTAAAAGTATCTCTGGAAACTAGATTTCTTGATTGACTCGTAGAATAAAACCCCACTCAATTTGACCCTGTATAGCCCTCCGAATCCCTGTTTGAACCTTGCTGTCCTGATTTTGGTCGATTCATTGGTCGATTGGACCAACAGACCAATCAATCGACCAATGGTGTCTGAATTAACCAATTTGGTCTTGTCTCTTCTATTTAAGTCTAATCTCGGGAATACTCCGCCTCCTATGCCTCCTAAGCCTCTGGAATGAGTTAGAACCCTAATCTAACCCATTCCCTTGCATTCTTTGATGATCTCTCACAAAGACTTGAAGAATTCTTCATCTTCCTACGGCAAAGGTATGATTTCACTCACTCTTTCTTCTACCTCTGATTTTCTTTCTTTAATTCTGTTCTTCGTTGAGATCAGGAAGAAGATGATGCACTCTTGCAACCATCTATTCCATGATCTCATCGTGATCTTTAAGATCCATGATCATCATCATGATCTTAACCTCAGCCAGTTGGATTCTTGAAACCCTAATCTTGAAACCCTAACCTTTGAAACCCTAACCTTGTGTGGTCATCCAGAGAACCTTGGTAACCTCCCATGTGAGGGTAACCTCTTGGGTAAAAGTTATGTGAACCTAAACTTTATCATTGAATGATTCTTCTTGTTATTTTTGACTAACAATTTACTTCCCTTCATCCGGTGCTCTCAGACTTTTTATGGGAACCATAAGGTTGAAACCCTAGTTTCTTGGGTCAAATCAAGAACCCATATTTTTACCATGACTTGATGATTTTATCTTCCCATATGATTCTAATACATCCTAGGAAGTTCCCCTTCGAATTTCGGATCAATCCGATTTCAAACGAAGAAGTTATGGCCAAAACAGTTTTTACTATCCCGTACTGACTCGATTGGTCGACTGATTGGTCAACTAGATCAGTAGACCAATCAATCGACCAATGAAGACAGTAGCTTCAATTTTCGCTCAGTTTGATTCATTTTCTCTCTGATCTTTTAGGTATCTTTCCTAATGTTATATCTATGATTGTTAGGGGTTTATTTGCCATGTTTGGTGTCTCTCTCTTTGATCTTTGGATTATATTCGGCGATAATCAAGGTAAGGACAGTTAATTCCTTAACTACATAGATTGCTTGTTCTCTGGTTTCTACTTTGTGAAACTATGAGATTACTTACTGTTATTGTAATTTAATTCTGATCTCTTACTGTGAAATCAATAGCACTTGTTTATATTATCTTTTTCATTTTTATGTTCTATGAATTACCTATTATTGTCTAACCTGATTTTGCTTTTACATTCTCTTGTATATGATGAACTGTTGGTTGTATATGTTATGACTGATCTGAGAATGTGTTTGCTTAAGTTTGGTTTGGGATTGGGGAGTGTCCTTTTGACACTTCTGTCCTTGGACATTATAGGAAATAGTATGGGATGTTTCCGGGGTTGCCCATCGACGCTTTCCCGAATCATTGGTTGTCATACCTAGGGATGTACCTAGGGATGTCTAGAAGTGTTTGGCTAGGTTTTACACTTGTTATATCAGACCCGATTCGGAAGGGCATTGAGACCGAACGACCCGTGGTAGCAATGGGGATTCACGGGCGCTCAAGACCGGTGAAATGATCCGTGAGGGGACATGAGAGCTTCCCGTTTACCATATGTAGATAACCAATAGGGTTGATGAGTCCGTATTTGAGAGAGTCGGATACGCTGACTCTAGTGGAGAGGATACCGGAAAGGATCCCGAGAGGGGAGGAATGGAAGTATCTGGACCTGACTTGATGTAACTGACTAGATGACTTGCATTGGGCTAGGCTTTTCCTTGACATGCGCCGGTACTTATGCCAAATGGTTGTGAGAGAGTGTGTTGACTTAACCCCTTACCATGGTTTGTCCGAGAGGGATGCAGGACCCATTACCAACCGGCTGCCCAAGATATCTTAAATGGTTGAGGATGTGAGCGGACTTTCCCAGAGAAGTACGGTGCTATGACTTAAAGCATGTCTTCCATAGAGACCAGCATACATAGAGTTTAGATGCATACATACATTACTTGTTTCATATTGCATTGCATCTTGTTATGATTTGCTTCCATGTTATTTATGTTGTTATGGATTAACTTGCCTTACTGAGTTTCTTTCGAAACTCATTCCTTTTTTTGTACAATCTGTTGTTAGACTTCTCTACAGGTTCGGATTTCTTTGACGGTACATATAAGGAAGCGCAAGGTGAAGAAGATGAAGACTGAAGAGCAAGAAGAGCTGACTGAAGATGTGGATTAGATTTCTTTTGTTTCTTCTAGACTTATCTTTTACTTTACTTGTATTAGCTTAGAGCTTTATTTAGATTTCGGTCTACCTTCCGCATGTGTTTGTAGGGTATATTTCCGCTATACTCTATAGTTGTCTTTTGATTTGGTATCTTGTTAATTCCGCACTATGATAATCTATAGTGATCCTTCTGAGATCCTTTCTTGACTTTTATTATAAATTACTTGAACATTATCATTTGTTCTTGCTTTTGATTATGTTATTGTGCGAAATGGATATGATCGTTCCTAAACTTGATCTTTTGGGCTGTGGATCACTCCCTCGGGTATGCCAGTTAGGGTACCGGCTGGGGAGATGTGACATTTCTCATGCATCCAATGCATATTCATAATAGTAATCAAATCATGATATTGAAACGAATCATTATAAACATAAGCAAATCAAAATGATAAAGTAACACAACAAGAGTATAAAGATTTAAATGCTACTGTTCTAACACATGTAACAGTGTCATAATGATTGAAAGGAAATTTAGGGATTTCATTCTTTAAATAAAGCACAGTTCAATATTTGATGACTTATATGTTTATGGATATAACCATCCTTACCTTGGATGAATTGATGATGAATTGAGAATACCAAGAATAGTCCAATAGAATTGTTAAGGCCCTAAACAAACATCAATAATAAGTTAGAAAAGAAGTCGGGAAGATCGGATGTCATTTGGGTCAAAACTGACCAAGGTTGCTGTCAGCAACAACTTTGGTCGATGGTATCGACCAAAAGGATCGACCAAAATTGTCTTCGGGGCAGAATAGTGGATTTTGGGGATTTTGGTCCGAAATGAGTCTTCCGGTGTTCGGATCAATCTGAAACTTGGAGGCATACTTAACAACAATAGTAGGACACTATAAATCAAGGAATTAACCCAATCCAATGGTCTAATTAAAAAGCCCCAATTGAGCTATCAAGTTCAAGTGATAAACATCATGGCATGAGTTGGAATTGATTGCATTGATGAGGAATAGCATGCAATAGTTAGAGGAACTAATAGAAATTCGATTGGAATCATATGGCAATGTTAAACATGAACATAATACACTATATAGCTCAGTTTGATATCAAATGGCATGATGTTAATAGGTAAATCATGGAATACATATGCTAGGCATGAGATAGAAGCATAGCATCAATGAATAGCTAAGGAAATCATGGATTGAACATGAGTAGGCACTTGGAGTGGTGGTTGCAAGGTTGCAGCACCATTCCAAATGTCTCATCAGCAAGGTGACATTAGAAAAGAGTAGAAAATGGTAGGGTAGAGAGTGGAAGGAGGAGTCATACCTTAGTGTGGAAGATGAAGACAAGAATCAATGATAAACTAAGTGTCTTTGATGAGATACCCTTCACACTTCATTTGTATAATGACCATAGTCCTTGTGGAATCGGCAATACTTTTCTCGATCCTGCTGCTCTCCAGGCTTCAAAGGAATTTTAGGTGGCCACTTCAAAATATTTCGCCTTTTGATGATATTTAAAATATCAGCCCGAGGAGCATTCAATAGAGTATACTCACTTTTACTGGGAGACCTCTGGCGCCAAGCCTGAGATTTTCCAACTCGATCGCGGACATTCTTCTTTGGCTTCTGCTTCTGCTCAGAGCCTTCTTGTTCCTTAGTGGAGGCTTTATTGTCTCCTTGGCGCGCATCTAAGATCTCCATGACTTCGGCCTGCTTCTAGCATCTCTGTACCAACTCAGCATAAGTTGCAGGCATATCCTGTAATAATAACTCCAGGAGTTTTCGGTTAGTGAGTCCAGTGAATAGAGCAGTTTTGGCTACTTGCTCATCCAAATTTTCTATCTCCATCGTTACTTTGTTGAATCTTTTCAGAAACTCTTTGATCAATTCGCTTTTTCCTTGTCTGACAGTAAACAAGGTTTCTTCTGTTTTCTTGACCTGTATTCCACTCTGGAATCGTCCTATGAATTTGCGCGCCAACTAATCAAAGTTTACGATTCTTCTAGATGGGAGGTTCGAAAACCATTTTTGTGCTGCTCCGGTTAAAGATGAACCAAAAACCCTGCATAGAATTTCATCAGAATTACCTGAAACTGCCATGGTCTGTTGGTAATAACCAATGTGGGTCGTTGGATCTCCGGAGCCATCAAATGTAGAAAAGGTAGGCAAACGGAAGTTATGGGGAAACTGATATCCCGCAATTGGCTCGGCAAAGGGGGTCTTCCGAATGACTGAGTAAATATCTTCAGTTATCCTTCCCTTAGCCAATTGCCCTAATTTCTGATTGATGTTGGCCAATTCCTGACCAATCTGGGTCGGGTGATCTTCAGCAATATGATCACGACCTCGAAAAACATGATCTTCATGAGCTATTCGATCATCACGAATGGCCCGTCCATCACGAACATTCTGCTCATCACGAACTGCTCGATCATCACGAATGGTTCTTCTGACAGTTGGTGAGTGAGTCCTCACCCCCTATCCAGCCTTCTATTTGAATTGGTTGTACTTTCCTGGCTCACCTCCAAGAGTTGAATCTTCACCTGATTCAATTGATCTTGGAATGTATCTGAGGATTATGTCCTCCCTGACCACCATCTACTTCAATAGGATGTTGGCTTCCCTGGGGAACGTCTGGATTATTCACTCCAGGGATTTGAACACCGGAATCGCGCTGTGCAGTGGCTACTGCGGCTGCTACCGATCTAGTCACCATGACTTTACAAGTCTTTCCCACAGACGGCGCCAAATGATGTGTCCAAAATCTGCTCAGCCCTTAGATCTCCTCATGATGACCCGCAAAACGAAAGCGTCAGACGTGGCCCAACCACGGGGGTTGGGAGTCCACCTCCGAAGGCTAAGTCAGTTGATGAACTTAATCACAAACGGCTCTGCTAGAAGCACAGAGCTAAGGAGTGAAGAACTGGGAAAGGTGATCTAGATCGTAAGCCCCTGATAGTTTACGTCTACCAGTCTATATATGAATCTGAGTTCCTCACCTCGTATGGCAATGAGGTTTATATAGAGTGTACCTTCGAATCTCCTTCGTTGGATGCACTTGAGCCTTCTTCGGGTAGTCGTTGGATCTTAACAGTTAGATCCGTTGAGCGATAGACTTCTACTAGTTTGTACTAGTAGAGGACTCCTGAGATAACCACCAGGTTATGCGATGATTATCCCTTCGATAATGATTGGCAGCAGCCGTCAATTTGAGTGTGAAACCCAGCCCTAACCTTGACCCGGAAACCTTGTTGTTTGTAGGTCCGATGACCCGAAGTAAAGTAAGAAGTCAGCTTTGGGCCATCCCCGTAGAGGACTTGGTGTCTAGCTTTGAATCCATGAAAGTTGATGATGAGGTTCTATTTATGGAAACTGAATCCTGATGAAGATCTAATTAGTTGATGGACTTGGAGTGCTCTCTATCTTGGTTTGAAGGCATTTCTACCTATTAGGTAAGTCACTTGACTTGTGTGCAAAACCCCTTTAGGTTTGGATTTGATCTGGACCTTCAATTCCCTGTTTTGGCCTTCTTTGTCGGCATTGGTCGACTGATTGGTCGATCTGGGCCGATCGACCAATCCACTCGACCAATGAGTCTTGTCTTTGGCAATTAGGTTGATTCTTGCTCTATTTAAGTCCAACCTCGAGTCCACTTCGTATTTTCTGCCTCCAAACCCTCTCGGAACAGAACCAAAGACCTCTGCAAGTCATCTCTCTTGCATCCTTGGTGTTTTCTTGACGGATCTTCGTCGGAACTCTTCTTTTTGCATCAAAAGGTATGTCTACTCTCTCTTCTTCTCCTCCATCTTTGTGTTTCTTTCCTTTTTGAGTTGAGACAGTAGAAGAGATGCTGCATCCTCTGTTGCAAACATCTCTGAACATGTTCTCATGGTCATCCTAAGGATTTAAGGCTAGAACAATGATCTTAACCATGATCATTGCAAGCTTTTGAAGGATTCATGATCAAACCATGATTTAATCTTTGTTAATCTTCTAATCTGAATTCTGATCTCTTTGGATCTTCTTTCATTGATCATGTTAGTGGTTAATGGTTGTGTTTTCTTTCCATGATCCATAATCCATAGAATTCTAGTTGTTCTCTTCTACCTTACTATGTGTTCTTCATGATGCATGATAGTTACATATATGGTAGGTTTTATTTCCTTATTTAGATTTATGCTTCTAAGCCTTATTCCATGAAGACCTATGCATGTTTTCATGTTTTCATTACCGAAAGCAATGATCCATCCTCCTATAGTTCTTGTCCTTGTTTTCTATTTCAAATTCATCAAGATACATGTTTGAGTTAATTATGGTAACTTTTTGTTTCCTAATTTGGATCTTGATACCTTGATTTGATTAGTGTTTTGAGGTCCCCTATATGCTAGAATACTACTGATGTAGTCTACCCCTTGATTAGTACCCTTTTGAACCACCAAATTCGGATTTCATATCTTAAAACTCTGATTTTATAGGCTATCGTCTGCATTGGTCGACTGATTGGTCGTTGGACCACTCGACCAATCCACTCGACCAATGAGTACAAGCAACTCCGAATTGGTCTTGCTTTCGGATGTTTTGATATATTTTCTGTTAGGGATCTTTCCTAATATGTTGTATATACTTGTTTAGGACCTTCTTCTCAAGTTTGCCAAGATCTTACTTGATTTCTTAGGATCCTTTTGCGAGTTATAAAAGGTAAGGATGGTTATTTCCTTAATTACATAGATAGCATGAATCTAGTTTCTATATTTGAATATCATGAATATGTTTCCTAAATTAGATTCTTACAATGATATACTACTGTTGCATAACTTTGATTACGGTAGCATTACTTATTCATATTGAATTGATTCATGTATGATTTACTTACCAATGTTATACAAGTGATTGTAATACTGATTTCTTTCCATATATGTAGTTACCATATATGTGATGATATGAATTGATGCATGTGTATGCTTACGTATGGTTTGGAAAGGAGAGGTGTCCTTTCGACACTTCTGTCCTTGGACTACTACGGGAATATTATGGGATGTTTCCGGAGATGCCCTCTGGACACCTTCCTAAACTGTTGGATGACATATCTAGGATTGTCTAGTAGTGTTTGGCTAGGATGTCCTGTTATGTCGGACCCTAATCGGAGGGGTATTGAGACCGAACGACCCGTGGTAGCAATGGGGATTCATGGGCGCTCAAGACCGGTAACCAACCCGTGAGAGGACGGGAATCACATTGTGGGGGCCATTTATTGGTAGGGTTGCATATGGTTAGACTTGGGCTCACGGGCGCTTAAGACCGGTAACCAACCCGTGAGAGGACGTGAGAGCTTCCCGTTTACCATATGTGGATAACCAATAGGGTTGATGAGTCCGTAGTCCGAGTTGGTCGGTGCCATAGGATACGCCGACTCTAGTGTGAAGGATACCGGAAAGGATCGTCGGGGGACGAGGAATGGAAGTATCTCGGATCTGACTTGATGTAACCAAGTAGAAGACTTGCATTTGGCTAGGTTTTACCCCACGACATGCGCCAATACTTATACCAAATGGTTGTGAGAGAGTGTGTTGACTTAACCCCCTGCCAAGGTTTGTCCCGAGGGATGAAGGACCCATTACCAATCGGCTGCTCAAGACCGGTGAAATGATCCGTGAGAGAATCCAAGATATCTTAAATGGTTGAGGATGTGAGTGGACTTTCCTAAAGAAGTACGGTGCTATGACTTAAAGCATGTCGCCAATAGAGACCAAGCATCCATAGAGTTAGATTCATTCATTCATTGCTTGTCTCATATCATATTGCATTTATGTTTGTTCGGAATCCTGCCATTTATGTTATTATGGATTTTAAGCGCCTTCTTACCGGGTTTCTTTGAAACTCATTCCTTTATTGTACAATGTTGTTAGACTATCCTGCAGTCCGAGTATTATGACGGTCCCTATGAAGAAGCGCAAGGCGAAGAGACATATCTCCAGGGAAGGTGATTGCGGTTACCACAATTACTCTGAAGATCCCGCGAGTGGTTATGCTCCGTACGATGCTTAGTCCGACCATTGAGTGGAAGCGTCCTTGTGCTATTTATGAGATTTACACTTACAAGGATGTTGTCTATAAAGTGGAGAATAATTTAGTTACCCAATGTACTTGCTACTGGGATTAGATTTTGTCTAGTTTATTCTTTAGAGCTACTTTTCCGCTGGATGTAAAGTGGGATTTTTGCTTCACTTTACTTATCTCGTTTGATACTACGATTATATCTATTATTCGATTCGTTTATGATTCATTCTTTCATTATCGGATCTATGATTTATCTTCCGCACTCTTGTTATGATTGTTCATGATTATGTTATTGTTTATGTGGGAGGTTGATCACTCGATACCTGATCTTCGGGCTGTGGATCACACTCTCGGGTATGCCAGATAGGGTACCGGCTGGGAGGGCGTGACATTGAGTCTACCATCATTAGTGTAATTAACCTAATCCATAAGTTGGATTAGGGCGTGCTTGTAGCTGAATAAGTTTTCTTCCTTAGCAAGCCATCTTACGGATCCGGTTCGCTCGGGAGCGAGTCGATTCCTTCTGTCTCGACCGGGGTCGAGGATCAAACCAAGTATGAACCCGGTTCGATCATATTTTCTCCATATCAGCTGGCACACACAGTCTACCTCTAAACAATAAAGCACCATCCATGGATATACCGAAGTCGGGGTCTGACTCAGGATTCAAAGAAATCTTCTCAACTTTGTCCTTAAATTCTTGATCAGAACTCTGCAAGGCAACAATCCTATCTCTGAGGCTAGATCTTGCCGTCATGGCAAAAATAATGAAATCAGAATCCTCAGGGACAACTTCCAAATCAAAACGCTCAATAGAAGACAACAAGGGTAGACTCAAAGTATTCAAATCCAAAGTCTTCTTCTGATTCTTCCTACTAAGAGCATCAGCAACAACGTTTGCCTTACCAGGGTGATACTGAATATCACAATCATAATCAGAGACTAGTTCCAACCATCTTCATTGCCTCATGTTCAACTCCTTTTGGGTAAAGAAGTATTTCAAACTCTTATGATCCGTGAAAATGGCAATCTTCTCACCGTAGAGGTAATGTCTCCAAATCTTCAAAGCGAAGACAATAGTGGCAAGTTCTAGATCATGAGTGGGATAATTCTGCTCATAATCTTTCAATTGCCGAGAAGCATAGGCTATGACCTTACCATGTTGCATCAGTACACAACCCAAACCAATGTTTGACGCATCAGCATATAGACTGTCATACCGCCAGAACTATCAGGTATAGTCAAAACCGGGGCACTTGTCAATCTATCCTTCAACTCTTGGAAATTCTTTTCACAAGCGTCAGACCAAACAAACTTCTCTTCTTTCCTGGTTAACTTAGTCATAGGAGCAGCCAGCCGAGAAAAGTTCTTAATAAACATAGTAGTAACCCGCCAATCCGAGGAAACTTCTTATTTTCGTAACCGTCTTCGGTCTTTCCCAATCAGCCACTACTTGGACTTTTTCAGGATCAACACGAATACCTTCAGCTGAAACCACATGGCCGAGGAATACTACTCTCTTGAGCCAGAAATCACACTTGCTAAACTTGGCGTACAGCTTCTTTTCTCGCAGTCTTTGCAAAGTGAAACATAAATGGCTCGCATGCTCTTCTTCATTCTTCGAATAGATCAAGATGTCGTCAATGAAGACAATCACAAACTTATCAAGCACATCAGGAAATACTTTGTTCATGAGGTCCATGAACACTGCAGGAGCATTAGTGTGAAATCCCCCGGATTTCTAACCCGTTAACCTATGGTTTCAGGACCGCGAACCCGGGCCTCAAGTCGGCAACAACTGTGGACCATTCGAGTTGAGCCCGAAGGTTCGGTGGAGGACCAAATGATCGTGGATGAACCTAGTGATGATTTTATAACTCTCATGGAGTTTAAAAGAAGAGAGAAGAATCATCACGATGGTGTTAAAAGGCGGTTTTGGCATGTTCGTAGATTAGTGATGGATAATCCAATTGACACAAATAAGGTATCAAATCAAAGATCATCAAAAGAGCTTTCCAACAAGACAAAAATCACTGAATTCTAAGTTTGTTTGGGGGTCCAACAATGGACAGAAAGTTGGGCCGGTTGGGTGAACCAACCCCCACCCTATTTTCTATTTAGGGGCAAAACGGAATTTCGGATTTTTAAACCCTATTTATGTTTTAACTCATCCGTAGCCGCATTTTATTTTACAAGATTGACTTTGAGACTGCGGGAAGAGAAGAAATGAAAGGGGGGGGGGCGATTTCCATTCTTCTAGGGGCATTCTGTGATTCGAATCTTCACGAAAACTTCAAGAAAGGTTAGTTGTCTTTAATCATTCTCTTACTCACAATTTTGGTGAGTATTTTCTCTCCTTTCCTTTTGAGGAATCTTGAAAGGGAAGCATGTTAGGTTGATTTCTTACTTCTCAATCCTTTTTTTTAATGTTCCTTTCTAGTATATGAGTTATTGGTGCAATCCCATGATTAAGGGTGATTCATTTTGACTCTCTAGGTTACCACGGGTGATTTATGAGAGCCAATTTGGGGCATTTTGATTTAGGTTAAATTGAATCAAATTGAGGACACCCTTGTGATCTCTTTATTGCCAATTAATTTTCCCCACAATTTTGTTTCTTTTCGACTTCAATTAAAGACGAAATTATAACTTTTAGCCGATTTGGGTTAAAAGGGTGAGTTAGAACCTAGAGTTCTATTTGGGGTTTTTACGGGAATATTTTTAGATATTTTTCTAAACCCAAATTAATTCTTATTTTTTTATTTTTGTTAATCCTTTTGCATGATTAGGGTAAATTACCCAAAGGTTATTTCCATGTGGGAAGAGAGTATTGATCTGTGGAGAAAATATCAAAGTAAAAGGTGAGGAATAACCAACCCATTATATTTAATTGATTGTTGTTATTTTATATCTTTTGTTAAATATGAATTGCCATAACATATGTTTATCATTATTACTTATGATGTTGCTCCTTGCTTTGAAATCTATTACTGTTGTTATGATATGGAATGTGAATGTATGTGAAGGGAGAAGAGAAATATTATTATTTCTTCTACCTTGTATTATCTGCCTGGGTTGTGGGTTCGCCCATCACCCTAGTTATATGATTGCTTAGTTGTGGTTGGGGAATGGGGAATGCCCTTTTGGCATTTCTGCCATAGGATACCAGAGGAGGCAGTATGGGACGCATTCCTATGGTGCCCTTGGTGCTTTCCCTAATTATTGGTTGACATATTTAGGGCATGTCTAGAAGTGTTGGGCTAGGTGACCTCTTGAGTACTACTACTCTTCCGATAGGGGTATTGAAGCCGGTTAACCCGTGATGGTAGTGGCTGGGTCCTGTATCGAGCAAGCCCACTATCATCATAGAGAGGTAGGGTTGCATATAACAGATAAGGGCTCATGGGCACTGAAGACCGGTGAAACGACCCGTGAGAGGACATGGAGACCATCCTGTCTATTATATGTGGATGACCACTGGGTTAAGGGATGTAATCCAACAGATGCCTCCCGTTGAGGATTACATTCATAGGTGGGAAGGTATTGAACCAACAGAGCACTAGGCGTGAGGGGAGATATCCGGACCATTGTAGTACGAGACTGTATGACCCTGCACTAGGCTTAGGTTTGTCCCTGACACGTGCCAGATCTTATACCAATGGTGATGTGAGAGTGTGGTGACTTAGTCCCCAACCATGGCTCGATGAGACTTTACCCAATAGCCGCGGAGAACCCAACAGACGTGCTTGAGTGCTGTGATGGAAGAGTGATGAGACTGCCCAAAGAAGACTGGTGTATGACTTAATGCGTGTCTACTTTAGAGACTACATTATAGAGTTAGGAACCTCATATCATCGCTTTGCATTTGTTTATTTATATTATTAAATACATGTTTGTCTTATAAATGTTGACATGGAACTTGTATGAAGATATGATGTGATTGTGTTACCTCACTGAGTTCTATGAACTCATTCCTTTGTTTTGTTGTTTCTTTAGACTGTTCTACAGGTCATGAGGACCCTTATTTCGTTGAGGATCCCTTATCAGGTGGTAATCAAGACGGTGAAATTGGAGAAGAAGTGTAGGCACATGACGCTTCCTGTCCCACCCCACCTAGCCGAATCCGGTCATACCCGAATACCCGTGGGGGTGATATACCGCAAGAGCTAGGTTCAGGGACATTTCCATACAATACATGATAAAGTAAATTTAAATGGACCAAAGATAAATCAGTTCAAGTATTTAATAATTAAGAATGAAAAGAAAGGATTACAATATTCAAAACCCTTTCAAAACTAAACATCAGAGTTATACGAAAAGAAATAATATATAACGTTGCAACGGAAATAACCTAAAGAATTCTAAGGAAAAGACTCTCCATAAGAGCAGTCTTGGCAGGAATAGGAAGCGTCATGTGCCTCCACTTCGCCTCCAATTTCACCGTCTGGATAACCACTTGATAAGGGATCCTCAACGAAAAAGGGGTCCTCATGACCTGTAGAACAGTCTAAAGAAACAACAAAATAAAGGAATGAGTTCATAGAACTCAGTGAGGTAACACAATCACATCATATCTTCATACAATTCCAATTTCAACATTCATAAGACAAACATGTATTTAATAATATAAATAAACAAATGCAAAGTGATGATATGAGGTTCCTAACTCTATAATGTAGTCTCTAAAGTAGACACGCATTAAGTCATACACCAGTCTTCTTTGTGCAGTCTCATCACTCTTCCCTCACGGCACTTAAGCACGTCTGTTGGGTTCACCGCGGCTGTTGGGTAAAGTCTCATCGAGCCATGGTTGGGGATTAAGTCACCACTCTCTCACATCACCATTGGTATAAGATCTGGAGCGTGTCAAGGACAAACCTAAGCCCAGTGCAGGGTCATACAATCTTGTACTACAATGGTCCGGATATCTCCCCTCATGCCTAGTGCTCTGTTGGTTCAATACCTTCCCACCTATGAATGTAATCCTCAACGGGAGGCATCTGTTGGATTACATCCCTTAACCCAGTGGTCATCCACATATAATAGACAGGATGATCTCCATGTCCTCTCATGGGTCGTTTCACCGGTCTTGAGTGCCCATGAGCCCTTATCTGTTATATGCAACCCTACCTCTCAATGATGATAGTGGGCCTGCTCGATACAGGACCCACCCACTACCATCACGGGTTAACTGACTTCAATACCCCTGCCGGAAGAGTAGTAATACTCAAGAGGTCACCTAGCCAACACTTCTAAACATGCCCTAAATATGCCAACCAGTTGTTAGGGAAAGCGCCAAGGGCACCATAGGAATGCGTCCCATACCGCCTCCTCTGGTATCCTATGGCAGAAATGCCAAAAGGGTATTCCCCATTCTCCAACCACAACTAAGCAATCACATAACTAGGGCGATGGGTGAACCCACAACCCAAGCAGATAATACAAGGTAGAAGAAATAATAATATTTCTCTTCTCCCTTCACATACATTCACATTCCATATCATAACAACATTACTATATTTCACAGCAAGAAGCAACATCATAAGTAATAATGATAAACATATATTATGACAATTCATATTTATCAAAAGATATAAAATAACAACAATCAATTCAATATAATGGGTTGTTTATTCCTCACCTTTTACTTTGATATTTTCTCCACAGATCAATACTCTCTTCTCACAAGGAAAATAACCTTTGGGTAATTTACCCTAATCATGCAAAAGGATTAACAAAAATAAAAATAAGAGTTAGTTTGGGTTTAGTAAAATATGTAAAAATATTCCCGTAACAACCCCAAATAGAACTGTAGATTCTAACTCACCCTTTTAACCTAAATCGGCTAAAAGTTATAATTTTGTCTTTAATTGAAGTCGAAAAGAAACGAAATTGTGGGGAAAAATTAATTGGCAATAAAGAGATCACAAGGGTGTTCTCAATTTGATTTAATTTGACCTAAATCAAAGTGCCCCAAATTGGCTCTCATAAATCACCCGTGGTTAACCTAGAGAGTCAAAGTGAATCACCCTTATCATGAGATTGCATCAATAACTCATATACTAGAAAGGGACATTAAAATGAAAATTAAGAAATAAGCCATCAACCTAACATGCTTCCCTTTCAAGATTCCTCAAAAGGGAAGGAGAGAAAATACTCACAAAATTGTGAGTAAGAGAATGATTAAAGAAAACTAACCTTTCTTGAACTTTCCGTGAAGATTCGAGTCACAGAATGCCTCCGGAAGAATAGAAATCGCCCCCTCTTTCGTTTCTCCTCTTCCCGCAGCCTCAAAGTCGTTCTTGTAAAATAAAATGAGGCTATGGATGAGTTAAAACATAAAATAGGGTTTAAAAATTCGAAATTCCGTTTTTGCCCCTAAATAGAAAATAGGGTGGGGGGTTGGTTCACCCAACCGGCCCAACTTTCTGTCCATGGTTGGACCCCAAAATGCACTCAGAATTCAGTGATTTTTAGCTCATTGGAAAGGTCTTTCGACGATCTTCGATTTGATACCTTATTTGTCTCAATTGGATTATCCATCGCCGATCTATGAACATGCCAAAACCGCCTTTTAACACCATCGTGATGAATCTTCTCTCTTCTTTTAAACTCCATGAGAGTTATCAAATCATCATTAGGTTCATCCACGATCATTTGGTCCTCCTCCGAAACCTTCGGGCTCAACTCGAATGGTCAACAGTTGTTGCCGACTCGAGGCCCGGGTTCGCGGTCCTGAAACCATAGGTTAACGAGTTAGAAATCCGAGGGATTTCACATTCCTCCCCCCTTAAAAGAAATTTCGTCCCCGAAATTGACGTACCTGAGGCACCAAAGAGGATATGATACTTTGCCCGCATTTCATCTTCCTTTTCCCACGAAGCTTCTTCTACTGTATGATTCTTCCACCTAATCTTCACCGAAGGAATGGTTCGATTCCGAAGTTGCTTGTCCATTCGGTCCAAAATCTCTGCAGCCTCTTCTTCATAAGACAAATCTGCACTCAATCCTTCAGGTTCTTGTGGTAATAGGTGTTCCGGGTTTTCTATGCATTGGCGAAGCATAGAAACATGGAACACACTATGTACACCTGCCAAAGATGTCGGGAGTGCCAACCGATAAGCAACTGGTCCAACCTTCTCTAAAATCTCAAAAGGACCAATATATCTTGGACTAAGCTTCCCCTTGATGTTGAACCTCATCACACCTCTCATTGGTGAGACCTTCAGAAAAGCCCTTTCGCCTACTTGAAATTCCAGATCTGTTCTCCTTTTATCTGCATAGGATTTATGCCTAAATTGAGCTGCCTTGATTCTTTCTCTAATCAAGTCAACCATAGCTCCAGTGGCTTCTATCAACTCAGGACCCAAAACTCTTCGTTCTCCAACTTCATCCCAATAGAGGGGAGTTCTACATATCCGTCCATACAAAGCCTTGAACGGTGCCATGCCAATGGTAGACTGATAGCTGTTGCTGTAAGCGAACTCCACTAATGCTAAGTGTTCATCCCAACTTCCACTCATGTCAGCTACACAAGCATGAAGCATGACTTTGTGTTTCATATACTTATTGTATCTTATTCAAGTTGATTCATTATGTAACAATTATGATAAATTTTATAAGTTGATGTTGAGCCTATTATTCATTCCTATTAGGTAGAGTCAAGGTTCTTATGATCCGAATCTTCGCAAAATCATTAAGAAATGTTAGTTTTCTTTAATCCTTCTCTTACTCACAATTTTGTGAGTGTTTTCTCTCCTTTCCTTTTGGGGAATCTTGAAAGGGAAGGTTGTTAGGTATCTTGGTTGCTTTCCTTTATTGTATTAATGTCCCTTCTTAGTTTGTGGGAGTAATATCTTTTCTCTTCTATTGAGGGATTTATGAAAGGGAATAATGATAGGTACCCTAGATGCTTATTTTTTTTGCTTATATTAAGGTTCCCCTTGAGTTTGGGAGTAATGGTTTATCCCCTTGCAAAAGATTTTAGAATTTGACTCTCTAGATCACCCACGGGTGATTTATGAGAGCCAAATTTAAGGCTTCTTGATTTTTGTCAAATTGGATAAAATTGAAGGTACCTGTAGGATCCTTATGTTGTCAATTAGCTTTCCCCAAAATTTTGTTTCGTTTAGACTTCAAATCGGTGACGAATTAAAGACTATTTGTCACATCCTCCCAGCCGATACCCTAACTGGCATACCCGAGAGTGTGATCCATAGCCCCGAAGATCAGGTATCGAGTAATCAACCTCCCACACAAACAATAATAATCGATGTGCAACAGATAAACCAAAGATCCAAATAAGGAAAGAATGAATCAGATATATAAATCAAAGTACTAAATATAATCAGAGTGTCTAAATCAAATAAGTAAAGTGAGGCGAAATCCCACTCTACAACTAGCGGAAATGTAGTTCTAAAAGAGAAGAAACATAATGAAATCTAATCCCAATAGCAGGTACAATAGGTAACTAAATTGTTCTCAATCTTATAGAGAATATCCCTATAAGTATAAATCTCATAAATGGCACAAGGGCGCTTCCACTCTATGGTCGGACTAAGCATCGTACGGAGCATAACCACTCGCGGAATCTTCAGTGTAATTGTCATAACCGCAATCACTTTCCTGAAGATATGCCTCTTCTTCTTGCGCTTCTTCATACGAGCAGTCATGATACTCAGAACCTGTAGAATAGACTAACAAAACATTGTACAAAAGGAATGAGTTTCAAAGAAACTCAGTAAGGCAGTTAACTCCATAACATAAATGGCAGGATTACAAAACAAACATAAATGCAATATGGTATGAGACAAACAATGAATGTATGAATCTAACTCTATGTATGCTGGTCTCTATTGGCAGACATGCTTTAAGTCATAGCACCGTACTTCTTTAGGAAAGTCTCATTCACTCATCATCAGTTGGTAATGGGTCCTTCACCCCTCAGGATGTTCCATGGCTGGGGGTATAGGTCACCACTCTCTCACATCACCATTGGTCTAAGTACCGGCGCATGTCAGGGTTAAAGCCTAGCCAAATGCAAGTCTTCTACTCAGTTACATCAAGTCAGATCCAGATACGTCCATTCCTCGCCCCTGGCGATCCTTTCCGGTATCCTTCACACTAGAGTCCTCATAGTCCCCGACTACGGACTCATCAACCCTATTGGTTATCCACATATGGTAAACGGGAAGCTCTCACGTCCTCTCACGGGTTGGTTACCGGTCTTGAGCGCCCGTGAGCCCAAGTCTAACCATATGCAACCCTACCGATAAATGGTCCCCACAATGTGATTCCTGTCCTCTCACGGGTTGGTTACCGGTCTTGAGCGCCCATGAATCCCCATTGCTACCACGGGTCGTTCGGTCTCAATACCCCTCCGATTAGGGTCTGACATAACAGGACATCCTAGCCAAACACTACTAGACAGTCCTAAATATGTCATCCAACGGTGTAGGAAGGTGTCCAAAGGGCATCTCCGGAAACATCCCATAATATTCCCGTAGTAGTCCTAGGACAAAAGTGTCAAAAGGAACACCTCTCCTTTCCAAACCATACTTAAGCATACACAAGCATCAATCCATAACATCACATATATGGTAACTTCATATATGGAAAGAAATCAATAATTACATTCAACTTGTATAAAATTGGTAAGTAAATCATACATCAGTCTATTTAATATAAACAAGTAATGCTACTGATATCAAGACAGTACAATAGTAGTATAACATTGTATGAATCTATTTAAGGAGATAAACTAACAAGATTCAAATATAGAAACTAAGATATACAATTTATGTTGTTAAGGAAGTAACCATCCTTACCTTTTATAACTTGCAAAGGAATCTTAAGAAATCAAAACAGACCAAATCTGGAGTTGCTGTACTCATTGGTTGATTGGATTGGTCTACTGTTTCAGTCGACCAATCAGTCGACCAATGGAGACAGCGGCCTACAAAATCAGAGTTTTAAGAATAAAGAACCGAATTTGGTGGTTCAAAAGGGTACTAAACAAGGGAATCAAGTTTTCAAGTTACAAATTAGGAAACAAAAAGTTACCATAATTAGATCAATCATGGTTCTTGAAGAATTCAAAATACAAATCATAGACAAGAACAATAGGAGAATGAATCATTGATTTTGATAAAGATATCATGGAAGGCATACTTAGATCTTCAAGAAAATAGATCTAAGAACATGAATCTAAATAAGGAAACAAAACTTACCATAGATGTATCAGTCATGATTCTTGAAGAAAGCATGGTATGATAGAGGAGAAACAACTAGAGATTGATAGATCATGGATTATGTAAAGAAAACACAGCGATTGACTACTAATATGATCAATATAATAGATCTAAGAACATCAGAATTTAAATCAAAGACAAACGAAGACAAGATCATGATTTAGATCATGATTCCTTCAAAAGCTTGCAATGATCATGATTACGGACATTGCTTTAGCCTTTAATCCTTAGGAAGATCATGAGAGATAAGTTCAGAGATGTTTGCAACAGAGAATGCAGCATCTCCTCTATTGTCTCAACTCAAAAAGGAAAGGTAACAAGGATGAAGAAGAAGAAGAGAGTGTAAACATACCTTTTTGTATAAGAACACAAGTTTTGACGAAGATCCGTCAAGATAAACACCAAGAGTGCAAGGGAGATGACTTGCAGAGGTCTTTGGTTCGTTCCAAAGAGTTTGGAGGCAGAAAATACGAAGTAGACTCGAGATTGGACTTAAATAGAGCAAGCAAGACCTAATTACCAAAGACAGAACCCATTGGTCGACTGGTCCAGTCGACCAATGAGTCGACCAATTAGTTCAGCAAGTTCAAAACAGGGAATTGAAGGCTCAGAACAAATCCAAACATAAAGGGGTTTTGTAAACACACCAAGTGACTTACCTAATAGGTAGAAATGCCTTCAAACCATGATAGAGAACACTCCAAGTCCATCAACTAATCTGATCTTCATCAAGATTCAGTTTCCATAAATAGCACATTGTCATCAACACTCATGGATTCAAAGCCAGACACCAAGTCCTCCACTGGGATGGCCCAAAGCTGACTTCTTGCTTTACTTTGGGTTGTCGGACCTACAAACAACAAGGTTTCCGGGTCAAGGTTAGGGCTGGGTTTCACACTATTCACTAGTGAAGTTGAGAACTACCCTTTTTAACCTAGTTTTCAGATTTGGGTTTTTGTGGGAAGATTTTAAGATATCATTTGAAACCCAAATTGGCTCTAATTTGTGATAATTATTTCTTTTGCATGAATATGTTAATATATCTTTAGTCACTAATTTGTGAGAAGGAATTACTGATCATTGGAGGAAGAATAAAGTAAAAGGTGAGGAATATACTTAACTTTATATTACATGTGTAATGATGTTAGTTACTTTTCATTATTGATATATTGTATTGCCTTAGTATTATCTTGTGGTTATTTTATGTCTTGTGTTAAATATGAATTGCTATAATTTATATTTATTATTACTTTTGATGTTGCTCCTTGCTTTGAAATCTATTATTGTTGTTATGAAATGGAATGTGATTGTATGAGAGGAGAAATATTATTATTTCATGGAATGTGATTGTATGAGAGGAGAAATATTATTATTTCTTCTACCTTGTATTTTCTACTAGGGTCATGGGTTCACCCATTGCCCTAGTGACATTATATGATTGTTTTTATTGTGGTTGGGAATGGGGAATGCCCTTTTGGTGTTTCTGCCATAGGATACCAAAGGAGGCGGTATGGGACGCATTCCTATGGTGCCCTTGGCTCTTTCCCGATTACTAATTTACATATTTAGGGCATGTCTAGAAGTGTTTGGTTATGTGACCTCATGAGTACTACTACCCTTTCGGCAGGGGTATTGAAGCCGGTTAACCCGTGATGTTAGTGGCTGGGTCCTGTATGTCAAGCAGGCCCACTATCATCATAGAGAGGTAGGGTTGCATATAATAGATAAGGGCTCATGGACGCTCAAGACCGGTGAAATGACCCGTGAGAGGACATAGAGATCATCCTGTCCATTATATGTGGATGACCACTGGGTTAATGAATGGGGTCCAACAGATGCCTCCATTGAGGATTCCATTCGTAGGTGGGAAGGTATTGAACCAACAGAGCACTAGGCGTGAGGGGAAATATTCGGACCATATATAGTACGAGACCGTATGACTTTGCATTGGCCTAGGATTATCCTTGACATGCGCCAGATCTTATACCAATGGTGATGTGAGAGAGTGGTGACCTAATCCCCAACCATGGCTTGACAGGACTTTACACAACAACCGCGGAGAACCCAACAGTCGTGCTTGAGTGCTGTGAGGGAAGAGTGATGAGACCGCCCAAAGAAGACTGGTGTGTGACTTAATGCGTGTCTACCATAGAGACTTCATGATAGAGTTAGGAGTATAATCATTCATATATCATATCATTGTCATTAATTACATTATCGATATTCATGTTGTATGTGTGGTGTGGAATCTTGTGAATGAATGCATGATATGATGTTGAGTTGACCTCACTGAGTTCTGTTGAACTCATTCCTTTTATATGTCTTGTTCTTTTAGATTATACTGTAGGTTATGAGGACTTCTTCGAAATGGAGGATTCGTTGCTAGTATATCTTCTTGAAGGAGTGACCGAAGAAGAAGTGGACGCACATGGAGCTTCATGCCAGTATCAAGACTATTCTTTTGGATTGGATTCCATTAGAGAACTATTTTAATTTATTTTTTCGCTGCGAATAAAACTACTCTCTTTTCTTTTCAAAAAACTCTGATGTTATACCTTTTATTTTGAAGTAATGGATGATTGTAACCATTATTTCAGTTTTGATAACTTTATATGAGAAACTTGATTTATTCTTGTCCATTTAATTATGCTATATCATGTTTTGTATGGATTTGTTACTGAACCTAGATCTTGCGGTGTATCACCCCACGGGCATTCGGGTATGATCGGATCCGGCTGGGTGGGGTGTGACAAACGCTTCCTATTCCTGCCAAGACTGCTCTTATGGAGAGTCTTTTCCTTAGAATCCTTTAGATTATTTCCGCTGCAACGTTATACATTCTTTCTTTTAGTATAACTCTGATGTTTAGTTTTGAAAGGGAGTTTTGAATATTGTAACTATGAAACCCGACCCTAACCTTAACCCAGATACTCTTTGATTGTAGGTCCGAAGACCCGAAGTAGAAGGGAAAGTCAACTATGGGCCATATTGGTAGAAGATATAGTGTTCGACTCCGAACCTATGGAGATTGAAGATGATGCCCCATACTTGAAGACAGTGTTGGATATAGAGAAGAGACTGCACCTTGATGAAGAGAAGATTAGTTGATGACCTTAGAGCTTGGTGGGATATGATTTAAAGCCATTTTTTCATGCTAGGTATGTTATAGAATATGTGTTTAAAGTTTCGTTTGATTCCAAGTAGTGGAAGACCCTTAAATCCCTGTCTTTGGCTTTGCTTGACACCTGGGTCGAGTGCTTGGGTCGACTGGGCCATGCTACCCAACCAATCAACCCAGAGATGCTGAACTCGAATAGAATCTTCTGTTTTGAGTATCTTGCTATATATACCCCATGACATCGTGATTTTAGTATCCCTAGCCTCCAAAACACCTAGAGAACGAAGGGAACTCATCTCCAAGCCTCCAAAAGTGTAGAAGAAGACCTAATCTTGCAATCTTGCAAACTCTCTCTCTTGTTCTTCAATCAAAGGTTAGTATTCAATCTTTTGTGTTCTTGATTCATTCTTTCCATGATCACTCTCATCTCTGAACTGAGATTATGATAAAGATGCTGTAACCTTGTAGTCATATCTTTACAATCTCTTTTCATACTCTTATGCCATGATCATCTTATTCATTCTTAATATGAATCTTATGATTTCTTCTTAAACTATGATCATATTCCTATTTTGATTTATTCTAGCATTGTAGATGCCTCTCCATGATTATTCATACTTCTGATTTGCTGTGTTCTTGTACTAGAATGAGATCTAATCATCTCTAATTCATCTCTTTCATCCATAGCATGTTTCCAATGAAAACTATGATTTTTACCAAAATAGAAACTATGATTCTAATTTAGTAAGTAATGGTTTTAATTGTGGTTTGATGTCTAAATTATGTTTTTTAGTCTTAGACTACTGTGTTAGACATTCTCTCCAAGTTTCATCGCATTCCGGTTTGTGTAGCATAGGTTTCAGATCAAGATTCTCTTTTTATTTCCGGATTTGCTCTTAGGCAGATTGCCTGGGTCGACTGGAGCACTCAACCCAGCCAATCAACCCGCAAGAACAGAATCTGTTTTCTTCGTCCGATTCGATTTGATTCATGCTTATTCCTTTAGGACTACTTCCTAATGATTGTGTGATGCTATTTTAGGGTTTATTTGCTAACTTTGGATTCATCCTCTTGTCCGTCCGGAATACATTTGAATCTATTTAAGGTAAGGAAAGTTGTTACCATATTAACATAGATTGCATAGATTTAGTTTCTAATTTGGGAACTACTTAGATTTGCTACTGTTATGTTAGTTTCTATTATGATATGAATGCTACAAGTACATTAGAGTCTTATTTCCTTATTTACTTTATGTACTTGATTATGTATGAATACTTACTCATGTATGTTTTCTTATTTATTTAATCTTGTCTTATTATACTCTTTCATATGATGAGATATCTGTCATGGATGATATGACTGAATTATGATTGTGATTGTTTAGGTATGATTTGGGATAGGGGAATGTCCTTTTGACATTTCTGTCCTTGGACCTCATTGGGAGTAGTATGGGATATTTCCAATGTTGCCCTTTGACACTTTCCCGGATTATTGGTTTTCATACCTAGGACTTGTGTAGCAATGTTTGGCTAGGTTACACACTTGTTATATCAGACCCGATTCGGAAGGGTATTGAGACCGAACGACCCGTGGTAGCAATGGGGATTCATGGGTGCCCAAGACCGGTGAGTTATATCCGTGAGGGGACATGAATCACATTGTGGGGACCATTTGTGGGTAGAGTTGCATATGGATAGACTTGGGCTCATGGGCATTCAAGACTGGTAACCAACCCGTGAGAGGACATGAGAGCTTCCCGTTTACTATATGTGGATGACTTATAGGGTTGATGAGTCCGTATTTGAGAGAGTCGGATACGCTGACTCTAGTGTGAAGGATACCGGAAAGGATCCCGAGAGGGGAGGAATGGACGTATCTAGATCTGAGTTGATGTAACTAAGTAGAAGACTTGCATTGGGCTAGGCTTTACCTTGACATGCGCCAATACTTAGACCAAACGGTGATGTGAGAGAGAGGTGACTTAACCCTAGCCCTGGATTGTCCAAGATGGATGAAGGACCCTTTACCAACCGATGATGTGTGATTGAGACCTTCCCAAAGAAGTATGGTGCTATGACTTAAAGCATGTCTGCCTATAGAGACCAGCATATATAGAGTTAGACTCATACATGCATTGTTGTCTCATATCATATCACTTTATGCTTTGTTTGTGATACTATGTTATTTATGCTATTATGAAATAACTTGCCTTGCTGAGTTTCTTTTGAAACTCACTCCTTTTTGTACAATATCTTTTGTTAGACTATTCTACAGGTTTTGATGGCTATGAAGCGCAATATGAGGAAGCGCAAGATGAAGAAGCGTACCATATGCAAAGTGTTGGCGATTATGAAGATTACTGTGAGGATCCCTCAGGTGGTCTCTCTTGTTACCAGGATTAGCCCTACTGTGGAGTGGGAGCGTCTGAGGGTAATCGATGAAGTCTACATTTATGATGACATCCTTTATAAAGTAGAAAAGACTCTAGTTTAGTTAGATTATATCTTTCTTTCTTGTCTTTAGAATCAGTTGTAATCCCATTTGATTTTCGAACTACATTCCGTTGTACTCATGGAGTGAGATTCCGCCTCACTCTACTTTTGATTTATATAGCTATTGGTATCTTTTCCGCACTCTGATGATTATCTCATTACTTTACCTTGATTCATTTGAATAATATTGTTAACTTTGATTTAGTCTTGTTCTTGATTATATTGTTGTGAATGTGGGAGGTTGATTTTACTAACTAGTGGATCTTGTAGACTGTGGATCACACACTCGGGTATGCCAGATAGGGTACCGGCTTGGTGGATGTGACAGTAACCCTTTCTTTTCATTCTTGATTATTAAATACTTGAATTGATTTATCTCTAGTCCATTTAAATTTACTTTATCATGTATTGTATGGAATTGTCACTGAACCTAGATCTTGTGGTGTATCACCCCCACGAGTATTCGGGTATGACCGGATCCGGTTGGGTGGGGTGTGACAATTAGTCATACCGAAAGGCATGACTTTGAACTCATAATGACCATACCTTGTTCGGAAGGCTGTCTTGAAGATATCACTTGGCTTCACTTTCAATTGGTGATATCCAGATCTCAAGTCAATCTTCGAGAACACCACTGCACCCTTCAACTGATCGAAGAGATCATCAATTCTGGATAGCAGGTATCTATTCTTGATGGTCAACTTATTCAACTCACGATAGTCGATGCACAGACGCATACTACCATCCTTCTTCTTGACAAACAAAACCGGAGCTTCCCAAGGTGACACACTAGGTTGTACGAAACCTCTATCAATGAGCTAATTCAACTGGTTTTGTAACTCCTTCAACTCAGTAGGAGCCATCCTATACGGAGCCTTAAATACCGGGGCGGCATCAGGGATGAGATCAATAGAAAACTCAACATCCCTATCTGGAGGCACTCCTGATAGATCATCAGGGAAGACATCAACAAAGTCACAGACAATTTTGACTTCGTCAACTCTTTTCTCCACTTTACTCTTGCCTTCAGATGAAGCATCATCCACTAGGGCATAGACTTACATCAGTGCAGACAGTATCTTCTTACAAACCCTTCTTTTCTCACCTTGAAATTCAAGGACCGAACTTCCACAATTATGGAACTGAATATTCATTGAGGAACAAAGAAACACAGCTTTGTGGGCTATTAACCAATCAATTCCAAAAATGACATCAAAGTCCTTCATATCGAGAAGTACCAAATTGGCTTCCAAGTTCTTCTCACCAATCAACACAGGACATTTAACTAACCCTTTATCTAGTTTCACAACAGGACCAGTAGATGTACTAATCAATAAACAACTAGACAATTTCTCAGGGATTAGGTCAGTCTTCTTGATGAATGCAGATGACATGAACGAATGAGATGCAACTGTATCAAATAAGACAAATGCAGGAATAGAAGCGACTAACAAAGTACCTGTAATCACATGATGGCTTGCATCTTGTTCAGTACTGGAAATACTGAACACTCTACCAGAGGGAGGAGCATGAGCATTCTTCGCTACAGGAGCAAGCTGCTGGGCATGTCGCTTCGGACAGGCACGAGCAAAATGACTAGCTTGCTTACAAAAAAAGCAAACAGGATTGCTAGGTCCCACTGGAGTAGCTGCAACAGGGGGCTTTTGAACCAATGGCCTAGGATTCGCATTCACAGGCCTAGCATTAGCATTCACTGGTGGTCGATTCCCGCCATACTGTCTAAACTGGCCAGGCTGTTGAAAACCAGGGCTCTGGCCTACACTCCAAGGCTGAAAAGCAGGAATGGGGTAGGGTGTAGGTCTCACAAAACGCCGATCATTACGATCCACCAATCCAGGGTTCCTAGGCTACCAGGGCCTTTGCACACATGCATTCTCCTTCTCAGTTTCTTCCAACTTCTTCAAGTTCTGCACCACTTGGGCATAGCTCACTATAGGATGGACAGTGAGGTAAGCTTCGATGGCAGGGCGCAGTCCTTTAAAGAATTTCTTCGCTTTGGTGAGGTCAAGCTTCAGCGAATCAGGAGGAAAGATATGAAGCTCCTCAAACTTCTGCTGGTACTCCAACACAGACAAGGATCCTTGCGAAGAACCATAAACTCAGCTTCCTTCGCATCTTTCACCGCCTCAGGGAAGTAGTTCATGCAGAAAGCTTCCTTGAACAACTCCCAAGTTACAACACCGGGATGCAAACCTTCCAAAACAGGCCGAGTGGAGGTCCACCAAGCGTCAGCTTCATGTTGCAACTTCTGTTCAGCAAACATAATTTTTTGGGCTTCAGAACATTGCAGATGTCGAAAAGCCTTCTCTAACTCACGAAGCCACTTGTTAGGGAACAAGGGGTCCTTGGTAACTCCAGTGAAAGTGGGCACTTGCAGTTTCAAGAAACTCTCCATCAGACGAGTATGAGGAGTTCCAGCTAAACCTCGTGCATTAAGAACTTCGGCATGAGGGTTCACATTAGCACTAGCACGAGTCTCATTATGTAGAGTCATGAAACCCGTCAGCATCTGGTTAAACTAGGGTGCTTGCTCATGTTGCCCATGATATTGGCAATATCACGAAAGCTTCCAACATTCGGGACACGGGTATGTCATGGGTACCCTGATTGTCATTGTTGGTCTGCTAATCATGACCACCATTGGGTATCTCACCACCTCCATGAGGTATCTCATCATGACCACCATTGCTACTGGATCCACCACGTCCACTTCTCAGAGTAACCATTCTGCAAAAACTGAAAACATCAAAAACACCGAATTTCGAAGTTTCATCACATTCCACATGTCCAAATGATTTGAAAATTTAAATCATGCTTAAACACATCCATTTAGTCATCAAACAATAATCCATAGAACAAAAATCACATTTTCCAAAAATTCAGCAGAAAATGAGGTCACTATGTCCATTGGTCAATTGATTGGTCGACTGGCCCAGTCGACCAATGAGTCGACCAATGCTCACGAATTACGAAAATTCGCATTTTAAGCCTCATTTCCTCATTCTAACTTCATTCCAACCATTTCAAAACGTGAGAGAGCTCTGGGGAAAGTCTTCTAAGGTTCTTCCAAGTGTTCTTGAGATGTTTTAGTGCTTCAACAACAACACATCATCACACATTCATCACATACAAGGTAAATCTCTTATTCCTTCTTTCATTTCCATCTTCTCATGCTTGCATTTCAACAAAATCCATGTTTTGCTTGTATCCAATGTTAGAAATCATGCTTAGGAATACTTAGAAACATATTCCCTAGGTTTTAAACACAATGACATGCATAGACAACAAGTTCTAACACATTCTAGCACTTTCACAACGTTTTCGTACCGAAATCGTTAATTTTAGAAAAATTTTGATTTCTGACAAACCGCTTGGAGTTATCGCACGAAATCAAATGCTTAATGCTCAAGATGATATTGTAGATATGTCCATATAGTTTGATTTAACCAATTCCAACTTTTTCAAAAATCCAATTTTTACCTAGTTTGCAAAAATCCCCAAATTCTTCTTGCTGAATTTTCCACTTTTAACCAAGTTTTCGGTCGATTTTCTTTCAAATAAACTTCATGATCATGCAATTCCAAATATTGTGCACATGCTAGTATCTTCATATCAAATTTTCCCCAAATTTGAAAATTTCCGAAAAATTATGAAAATACCCTTTTTGGTTGAAATCTTGAAATAGCACTAACAAGCAATGTCTTTTGTTTCTTCCATAGACATACACTATGCTAAGAGGAGGGCAAGGACGAGGTCGAGGTCGTATAGTAGGGGCACTCAGGGGTAGAGGTCAGGTTCCTTCAGGGCCTAGACAAAAGGTTCGGCAGCCAGACAGATTCGATACTCCACAGGCCGAGTTCTTGTATGAGGCCTACTTCAATTATTGTAGTATCGAGCTGGGACGTCTACTTCACCTTCGACAGCTCAGGGTTTTCAGGATTCGGCAGAGATTTGACACTATGCAGTGGACACATCTCTTCACCAAGGATTTGCCAGTATATCCGGAGCTAATGAGGTTGGTCTTTAGCAACCTTACATCTACAGAGGAGTCTAGAGGTCCAGGACATCCTCTTCGACTAGTCCTCAGGAGCAGGGTCCTTCAGACACGGATCCGCTTCTCCACGAGATCATTGCCTGAGATCTTGCGGGTTCCTTACTACCCACGGCAGTGCGTGTGGATACCTGCGGGGGTAGGGATAGAAAGTTACTTGATGCCGTATGAGCTGCATGAGATATGCTCTACACTATGGGATGATCGCCGATGCCACACTCTGTGGAACAGTGGGCGGATGACAGATTCGGCACGGATTATCAGTCTCATTGTCAGCCGAAACATTATGCCGAAGGCTGGACATCACCATCGGGTCAAAGTGATGGAAGCCTTGGTCATCTACCACATCTACATGGGCTTCGAGATAGACCTTTCCAACATCATTCAGCAGGTCATGCTGGATCTGGTTCTGTGGCCTAGTATGCGGAACCTTTGCTATGGGAGGCTACTGACTTTGATCTTCCGGCACTTTGGAGTGAGTTTCGAGGATACACCAGTGGATGTTGGTTCACTGGGGTACACGATCGGGACTAGGACTATTCGACAGATGAAGCTGAAACAGACAGTGAGATCTCTTGGTCCAGAGGGTGAGGAGGATGAGGAGGATGAGGAGACAGAGGATGGAGAAGAGGATGTCGGTCCTGATAGTGATGATCAAGCCGGAGATGATACAGAGATGCACGAGGCTGAGCCGGGGCATCGCGAGATTCCTCCTTCATCACACTTTGAGACAGGTGGCCCGTCTCATGCAGTTCCAGAGACTTCAAATCTCGGTGCACAGATGAGATGATGACTTCCATGCTGGAGAGGATGGAGGTCAGACAGGAGCAGATGTATGAGAGGATGGAGTCACGACAGGATAGGATAGAGCATCAGGTGAATCAGTTAGTAGAGGACTTCAAAGCTTTCAAAGATCAGAGGAGATCACCTAGATAGACTGTACTTTAGGATTTCCCTTTATGCATTGTCTGATGTAATCGTAAAAACTTTTGAAATTAATGAAGTTCACTTTGTTTCACTTAATTATTGTGTATTATGCACTTTTCTTTTATTGAATTAAGTGACATTTGCTTAAGTATAATTATGGTAAGTTATTCGAAAATATTCAATTATGCTTCATTGGTTAGTTTCTAATCCAAGTATTCTATTATTCACTTCTAAGAGTAGAAGAGTCATTTCAGATCTATGACTCAGGAATGTTCCGTTATTATTTTTTGTGGTTAGTATTTCCTTGAACTTTGGGCTCTGATACTACTATGTCACATCCACCCAGCCGGAACCCTACCTGGCATACCCGAGTGTGTGATCCACAGCCCCGAAGATCAAGTATCGAGGTAATCAACCTCCCACATAGACAATAACATAATCATGAACAATAATAACCAATGTGCAAAAGATATACAAAAGATCCAAATAAGGAAAGATTAAATCATATATCATCAGAGTACGAAAGACAATCAGAATGTCTAAATCAATAAGTAAAGTGAGGTGAAATCCCACTCTACAACCAGCGGAAAGTAGTACTAAAAGAAAAGGGAAAGGAATGAAAACTAATCCCAATAACAGGTACAATAAGTAACTAAATTGTTCTCAATCTTATAGACAACATCTTTATAAGTATAAATCTCAAATATGGCGCAAGGGCGCTTCCACTCTATGGTCGGACTAAGCATCATAAGCAACAAAACCACCCGCGGAATCTTCAATGTAATTGTCGGAACCGCAATCACCTTCCTGGAGATATGCCTCTTCTCCTTGCGCTTCTTCATACAAGCAGTCATGATACTCAGAACCTGTAGAGAAGTCTAACAATACATTGTACAAAAGGAATGAGTTTCAAAGAAATTTTGTAAGGCAGTTAATCAATAACAACTAAATGGCAGGATTTCAAAACAAAGTAAAATGCTATATGATATGAAACACATGATGCAAAATGATTCTAACTCTATGTATGCTGGTATCTATTGGCAGACATGCTTTAAGTCATAGCATCGTACTTCTTTAGGAAGGTCTCATCACACAACGCCTTTTGGTAGTGGGTCCGGCATCCCTCGGGACATTCCATGGCTGGGGGTTAAGTCACCACTCTGTCACATACCCATTGGTCTAAGTACCGGTGCATGTCAAGGTCAAAGCCTAGCCAAATGCAAGTCTCCTACTTAGTTATATCAAGTCAGATCCAGATACGTCCATTCCTCGCCCCTGGCAATCCTTTCCGGCATCCTTCACAGTAGAGTTCTCATAGTCCTTGACTACGGACTCATCAACCCTATTGGTTATCCACATATGGTAAACGGGAAGCTCTCACATCCCCTCACGGGTTGGTTACCGGTCTTGAGCGCCCGTGAGCCCAAGTCTAACCATATGCAACCCCTACCGATAAATGGTCCCCACAATGTGATTCTAGTCCTCTCACGGATTGGTTACCTGTCTTGAGAGCCCATGAATCCCCATTGCTACCATGGGTCGTTCGGTCTCAATACCCCTCCAATTAGGGTCTGACATAACGGGACATCCTAGCCAAACACTACTAGACAATCCTAAATATGTCATCCAACAGCTTAGGAAGGTGTCGAAAGGGCATCTCCGGAAACATCCCATAATATTCCCGTAGTTTTCCAAGGACAGAAGTGTCAAAAGGACACCTCCCCTTTCCAAACCATATTTAATCATACACAAGCATAAATCCATAACATCACATATATGGTAACTTCTTATATCGAAAGAAATCAATAATAACATACAACTTGCATATAATTGGTAAGTAAATCATACATGAGTCAAGTTAACATAAACGAGTAATGCTACTGTAATCAAGACTATGCAACAGTAGTATATCATTGTAAGAATCTAATTAAGGAAATAAACTAACAAGATTTAAATATAGAAACTAGGATATGAAATCTATGTAGTTAAGGAAATAACCATCCTTACCTTATATAACTCGCAAAGGATCTTAGGGAATCAAGTAAGACTTTGACTAAACTTGGGAAGAAAGTCCTAAACAAGTATATATAACATATTAGGAAAGATATCAAAACATCCAAAATATACCAAATATGAGGTTGCTGTACTCATTGGTCAATTGACTTGGTCTACTGCCTCAGTCGACCAATGAGTTGACCAACAGAGACAGTGGCCTTCAAAAATCAGAGTTTTAGAATATGAAACCGAATTTGGTGGTTCAAAAGGGTACTAAACAAGAGGTAAACTACAATGGCAGTATACTAGTATATAGAGGGCTTCAAAACACTCATCATATCAAGTCTTCAAGTTATAAACTAGGAAACAAAAGTTACCATAATTAGATCAATCATGGTTCTTGAAGAATTCATAGTAAAAATCATGGACAAGAACAATAGGATGATGGATAACTGATTGTGAATAAGAAATCATGAAAAACATGCATAGATCTTCAAGAAAATAGATCTAAGACTTAAGAACATGAATCTAAATAAGGAAAGTGAATGAATACATCTTTTCCTTCAAAAGCAAGTGATGATCTTGATGAAGATCATCCACCAAGCTTTAGATCCTTGGAAAAAGAGAGGGAAAGAGTATAGTGATAGTTGCAACAGAGCAACTATCACTACTACTGTCCTCAATCAGAAAAGGAAAGAAAAGTAATGAAGAATCATAGATGAAACATAAAAGAGGATGATCGCATACCTTTTTATGTAAAAGCACGAGTTATGACGAAGATCCATCAAGATAATCACCAAGGACGCAAGGGAGATGACTTGCAGAGGGCTCTGGTACGTTCCAAAGAGTTTGGAGGCAGAAAATACGAAGTAGACTCAAGATTGGACTTAAATAGAGCAAGCAAAGACCTAATTAGAAAAATCAGATCTCATTGGTCGATTGGATTGGTCGACTGGTCCAGTCGACCAATGAGTCGACCAATCAGAACAACAATTCCATAACAGGGAAATGAAGGCTCAGATCAAATCCAAACATAAAGGGGTTTTGCACACACACCAAGTGACTTACCTAGTAGGTAGAAATGCCTTCGAACCATGACAGAGAGCACTCCAAGTCTATCAACTAATTCCATCTTCATCAGGGTGCAGTTTCCATAAATGGAACACTAACATCAACACTCATGGATTCTAAGCCAGCCACCAAGTCTTCTACTGAAATGGCCCAAAGCTGACTTCTTGCTTTACTTTGGGTTGTCGGACCTACAAACAACAAGGTTTCCAAGTCAAGGTTACGGCTGGGTTTCACATATCCTTTGCTGACCAGGAAAAGACATCTGCATTTAGTCAAAGAAATTCTTTCAACTGGTCCTTGTCTTGATTGGTCTTATCAGCCTCAATCATGGTTCAAATTTTTTCCAACTTTTCTACTGGTTATCCTCTTTAAATTTTTTCTTCATCCCTGCTATCCATGACCTCCACAGTAAGAGCAAGAGCTTTACCTTGTGATTTTGAATCTTTCAAAAAAGTTGTATAGCTTTGCCTCGAGGTTCTTTGATCAGATTTGCATTCTCCAATGCCTCCTCCAATTGGGAATTTTACTTTTAGATGCCTCGTTGAAACCACAGCTCCAATAGCATTCAGAGTTCGCCTTCCCAGAATTATATTGTAAGCTGATAGATTCTTTATCAACAAGAATTTAGTAACCGTAGTTACTGTTTGTGGATGTGTTCCCAATGTGATTGTTAACTCCATAGTACCCTCCACCGAAGTCGATTCTCCAGAAAATCCAAATAATCTTGTTTGCCACCTCAATGATTACCACAATGGCATCATCATGTGACTCTTGAATTCCATCCATCTCCTCCTCTGTGAAGACTATTTCCTTCATCTTCTTGATTCTTTTAGGAATAACGTGAGATTCGACAGCATTGACATACCTGGCATGTGCCTTAGACTTTGAAATTGAATTTTAGTCTAACTTCCCAAGATGGTCATGACAGAAGATTGCTTCTGCTGAACCTGCTGGTTTTCCTGATTTAGCATTTTCATCTGGAGAATTAGATTGAAAATCTCCTTTCGCCTGGTCCTCCCTTACTGGTGCTCGGTTATCCCATCTTCTCAGCCGGTGCACAACATTTCTCTGATTACCTCCATTTCTCCTTTGAACATAATGATCCAGTCTCCCTTGACTGATTAATCGTTCAATTTCATTTTTCAAGATTCTGCAATCATTAGTATCATGACCATGATCCCTGTGATATCTGCAAAATATGTTTGGATTCCTCTCATATGCCTTTGCTATCATTGGTGTGGCCATTTTATAAATCCCTGATGTTGAATTCGCATCAGAATTTCCGACCTTCTAGTATTAAGAGGAGTATAATTTTCCAGGAATGGCCTCGGAATATCCCTTATGAATTAACGATCAGGACCATTTCTCGGAAAATTTCTGTTATTCCTTCCATCCCTCTGATCAGATCTCATGACTCCATCTCCTCTCTTTTAGCCTCCGTCGCCATCAGTCTCCTTCTTCGCTTGAAGGATATCTTTCATATTAGCATATTGATTACAACGAGTTATCAACTCTGCAATGTTTGCTAGCTTGTTCATGATTAGGAATTCTAAAAAATGATCGTCTGTTAGACCTCTGAACATAGCATCATACGCTACTGCTTCATTCAAGTTTTTTATCTGAATTGATTCTTGATTGAACTCTTCATATAACTTCAAACTGACTCTCTTGATTTTTGGCGAATTGCAGCCAAATTATCCACTGTTTTACTACTCTTCATACTACTTTAAAATCTCGACAAGAATATTTTTGTCAAATCTCTAAAGTCTCTAATAGAATCCGGTAATAAACTGAAGAACCAAGTTGTTGCAGGACCTTTCAATGAAGATGGAAAGGATCGACACTTTAAGACATCAGAATTACCTGCCAGCATCATAACGGAGTTGAATTAAGCAAGATGTTCCATCGGATCTGTGCTTCCATCATACATTGTGAACACCGGAAGCTTAAAATTGTGCGGTAATGGCGCTGACATGATATCCTTAGAAAATGGATTTTGATTCATCTCTTCTTCCATTTTTTCTCCATTATCTTTGTTCGTCAATCATTGAATTTGATCGTCCAAGATATGAAATCTTTTACTGATTTCAGATCCGTGAACCTCAGATCTGCTACCTTCTGATCTCCTTGTTTCTCTTTTATCTCCCTGATCTCCAAGACTTCTACTCTTTTTACTTTGAATGTGGCTTAATCAATCGTCCTTGGATGTTCCTTGATCTTCAGATTCCAGAGGAATATAATTCGGATCTGCACTTTCTCCTGATCCTTCTCTGAGAATTGATCTTCTTTGGCCTTCTCTTGAGCTCTGGATCTGAGGATTTGGAACAGAGATCGTCTCAGCTCGAGAAAGAGTTCGAGATCTTCTAGCTGGTGAGATTGGAACTCTTCCTTCTGGTTGAATTCCATCTTACTTGATGAACATCCTCATCAAATTTTGAGTTTCCAGTATTTGATGTTGCATACTTTCAAATCGTTCAGCGATTTGATTCGGATCCAGCTCCAAATGAGATGCAGTCAGCATATCTGCGAGTTGTTTCTCCTATCTTTCAAATATCTCAGCAGGACGAGGTGAGCGATCTTCAGTCATCCTTTGTCTTTGCCGAGTCTGCATAGTCGGAATTTGCAGTGCTGGAACCTTTTCTCTTGTTCTCCTTTTCGGATTTACTCTCCTTGGTTCCCTCTGGCTTGTTTCTGCCATTTCAGCCGGTAATACCTCCTCTCTCTCAGGTGATTGAGCCATGACCTCCGTTTTGAACTTGTTCAAGCTACTTTCCCACAGACGGTGCCAAATGTTGGTGCTAAAATTGCCGATAGCCTCGAACCGCCATCTTTGCACCGAACTCCTCAGATATAGATTGATCTCATTGGTTTGATTCCTCTGTCAGTCTCTCGTTCACTGAAAAATGAAACACACCGGTTAGAAACGGAGCCGATCGTCTTGATCGGCATCGCGTCTCCGATGGTCTAGTTAGGTATGTGAAGATAATTCCCTAGAGCTCACAAGTGCTTCTGAGCTGTTCTAATGGAGTAAGTCAAGAATCATCCAGGTGTTTGAGCTAATCGAGAGACTTACCTTTTATGTATCCTCCTTCCCCTTTTTTATAGATTTTTCCCGCTCATAATGTTTTCAATCATGATCGTCGGATCATAGCTTCTGATTGGATGGCGATGATCATCTTTTCTTTATAATCTCTGGTGGACCCATAGATTCCTTCATCTCCTCAGCTGAATCTGGTCAAACTTGGTTAGACCGGTATAAACCGGAAGTGGATATTTTAGTCACAACACTACTGTTGTTATAATTTTCTTATAGACATATTGTTGTTGTAATTACTATAACTGTCACATCCACCTAGCCGGTAACCTACCTGGCATACCCAAGTGTGTGATCCATATCCCCGAAGAACAAGTATCGAGAAATCATCCTCCCACATGCCCAATAACATAATCATGCATAGGATATAATCAATGTGTAATAGCATAAACAAGAGCAAGATAAGAAGAGAGAATGACAATATAATCAAAGTGCGGAAAATGATACCAATATAGATGTATATAATCAAAATGGGTAGAGTGAGGCGGAATCTCACTCCACGGTTACAGCGGAAATGTAGTTTGAAAGTTAAGAAGAGGATTACAACCGATTCCAAAAGAAAATAAGGAAAGTAGTAATCAAACTTTTAACTAAAGTATCTTCTACTTTATAAAGAACATCTTTATAAGTATAAACTTCAGAAATCAAAGCAAAACCGCTTCCACTCCACTGTTGGGCTAATCATGGTACGTAACATGATCATACGAGGGATCATCACTGAGATCTTCGTAACTGCCAACATGTGAAACCCAACCCTAACCTTGACCCGAAAACCTTGTTGTTTGTAGGTCCGATGACCCGGAGTAAAGGAAAAAGTCAATTGTGGGTCAATTGTGGGCCATCTCAGTGGAAGATATGAAGTTTGACTCTGAACCCATGGATGTTGATGTTGGTGTTCCTATAACAACCCCCGTATTTCAAACTCGGGATCCATATTGTAGGTCCGAGAACCCGAAGGTCTAGTGTGAAACCCAGCCCTAACCTTGACCCGGAAACCTTGTTATTTGTAGGTCCGATGACCCGAAGTAAAGTAAGAAGTCAGCTTTGGGCCATCCCAGTAGAGGACTTGGTGTCTGGCTTTGAATCCATGAAGGTTGATGATGAGGTTCTATTTATGGAAACAGAATCCTGATGAAGATCTAATTAGTTGATGGACTTGGAGTGCTCTCTATCTTGGTTTGAAGGCATTTATACCTACTAGGTAAGTCACTTGACTTGTGTGCAAAACCCCTTTAGGTTTGGATTTGATCTGGGCCTTCAATTCCCTGTTTTGGCCTTCTTTGTCTCGCATTGGTCGACTGATTGGTCGATCGGGCCAGTCGACCAATCCACTCGACCAATGGGTGTTGTCTTTGGCAATTAGGTTGATTCTTGCTCTATTTAAGTCTAACCTCGAGTCCACTTTGTATTTGCTGCCTCCAAACCCTCTGGAACGAACCAAAGACCTCTGCAAGTCATCTCTCTTGCATCCTTGGAGTTTTCTTGGCGGATCTTCGTCGGAACTCTTCTTTTTGCATCAAAAGGTATGTCTACTCTCTCTTCTTCTCCTACATCTTTGTTTTTCTTTCCTTTTTGAGTTGAGACAGTAGAAGAGATGCTGCATCCTCTGTTGCAAACATCTCTCGAACATGTTCTCATGATCATCCTAAGGATTTAAGGCTAGAACAATGATCTTAACCATGATCATTGCAAGCTTTTGAAGGATTCATGATCAAACCATGATTTAATCTCTGTTAATTTCCTAATCTGAATTCCGATCTCTTTGGATCTTCTTTCATTGATCATGTTAGTGGTTAATGGTTGTGTTTTCTTTCTATGATCCATAATCCATAGAATTCTAGTTGTTCTCTTCTACCTTACTATGTGTTCTTCATGATGCATGATAGTTACATATATGGTAGGTTTTATTTCCTTATTTAGATTTATGCTTCTAAGCCTTATTCCATGAAGACCTATGCATGTTTTCATGTTTTCATTACCGAAAGCAATGATCCATCCTCCTATTGTTCTTGTCTTTGTTTTCTATTTCAAAATTCATCAAGATCCATGTTTGATTTATTTATGGTAACTTTTTGTTTCCTAATTTGGATCTTGATACCTTGATTTGATTAGTGTTTTGAGGTCCCCTATATGCTAGAATACTACTGATGTAGTCTACCCCTTGATTAGTACCCTTTTGAACCACCAAATTCGGATTTCATATCTCAAAACTCTGATTTTATAAGCTATCGTCTCGCATTGGTCGACTGATTGGTCGATTGGACCACTCGACCAATCCACTCGACCAATGAGTACAGCAACTCCAGAATTGGTCTGTTTCGGATATTTTGATATATATTCTGCTAGGGATCTTTCCTAATATGTTGTATACACTTGTTTAGGACCTTCTTCTCAAGTTTGCCAAGATCTTACTTGATTTCTTAGGATTCTTTGCGAGTTATAAAAGGTAAGGATGGTTATTTCCTTAATTACATAGATAGCATGAATCTAGTTTCTATATTTGAATATCATTAATATGTTTCCTAAATTAGATTCTTACAATGATATACTACTGTTGCATAACTTTGATTACAGTAGCATTACTTATTCATATTGAATTGATTCATGTATGATTTACTTACCAATGTTATACAAGTGATTGTAATTACTGATTTCTTTCCATATATGAAGTTACCATATATGTGATGATATGAATTGATGCATGTGTATGCTTACGTATGGTTTGGAAAGGAGAGGTGTCCTTTTGACACTTCTGTCCTTGGACTACTACGGGAATATTATGGGATGTTTCCGGAGATGCCCTCTAGACACCTTCCTAAACTGTTGGATGACATATATAGGATTGTCTAGTAGTGTTTGGCTAGGATGTCCTGTTATGTCAGACCCTAATCGGAGGGGTATTGAGACCGAACGACCCGTGGTAGCAATGGGGATTCATGGGCGCTCAAGACCGGTAACCAACCCGTGAGAGGACAGGAATCACATTGTGGGGGCCATTTATTGGTAGGGTTGCATATGGTTAGACTTGGGCTCACGGGCGCTTAAGACCGGTAACCAACCCGTGAGAGGACGTGAGAGCTTCCCGTTTACCATATGTGGATAACCAATAGGGTTGATGAGTCCGTAGTCCGAGTTGGTCGGTGCCATAGGATACGCCGACTCTAGTGTGAAGGATACCGGAAAGGATCGTCGGGGGACGAGGAATGGAAGTATCTGGATCGACTTGATGTAACCAAGTAGAAGACTTGCATTTGGCTAGGTTTTACCCCGACATGCGCCAAGACTTATACCAAATGGTTGTGAGAGAGTGTGTTGACTTAACCCCCCGCCAAGGTTTGTCCCGAGGGATGAAGGACCCATTACCAATCGGCTGCTCAAGACCGGTGAAATGATCCGTGAGAGAATCCAAGATATCTTAAATGGTTGAGGATGTGAGTGGATTTTCCTAAAGAAGTACGGTGCTATGACTTAAAGCATGTCTGCCAATAGAGACCAGCATACATAGAGTTAGATTCATTGATTCATGGTTTGTCTCATATCATATTGCATTTATGATTGTTCGGAATCCTGCCATTTATGTTATTATGGATTTTAATCGCTTTACCGAGTTTCTTTGAAACTCATTCCTTTATTGTACAATGTTGTTAGACTATCCTGCAGTCTTGAGTACTATGACGGTCCCTATGGGGAAGCGCAAGGCGAAGAGACATATCTCCAGGAAGGTGATTGCGGTTACCACAATTACTCTGAAGATCCCACGGGTGGTTATGCTCCGTACGATGCTTAGTCCGACCATTGAGTGGAAGCGTCCTTGTGCTATTTATGAGATCTACACCTACAAGGATGTCGTCTACAAAGTGGAGAATAATTTAGTTACCCAATGTACTTGCTATTGGGATTAGATTTTATCTAGTTTATTCTTTCGAGCTACTTTTCCGCTGGTTGTAAAGTGGGATTTTTGCTTCACTTTACTTATCTGTTTGACACTCTGATTATATCTATTATTCCGATTCGTTTATGATTCATTCTTTCGTTATTGGATCTATGATTTATCTTCCGCACTCTTGTTATGGTTGTTCATGATTATGTTATTGTTTATGTGGGAGGTTGATCACTCGATACCTGATCTTCGGGCTGTGGATCACACTCTCGGGTATGCCAGATAGGGTACCGGCTGGGAGGGCGTGACATCTAGTCGGGTAAATTTGTGGAGTGTTTGGATAGAAGTCCATGATCCATACCCTGAACCCATGGATCTGGATTCTCTGACTCAAGAGCCTACCTTGCGTGGTAGTTGGACTTCTGGAAGGCAAGTAATGTCTGGAGATGTCCAGATTGAGGGTAAGATCTCCCCCATGTCTTCTTTAGGGCTAGGTTGTACTTGGACATCAACCCCCCTAGCAAAGCACCCTTGTATAGCAAAAAACATGGGGGTGGTTGCTAGTGGCGGTTGATTGAACCAGCTACCGCCTGGTTCTGGTTGTAGGATTTTGCCCTATTTTGCCCCCTGACTTCTATAAATAGTAACCCTCGCCTATTTTATGAATATTTTATTCGTGGTTACCGTTTTTGAAGGTTAGACGGCTGTGGAGAAGTGCCAAAAGCAAATCTGAAGTGCTGTTAGAGTCCCAGAAGGTTCTACTGTCATCCATAGTCAATCTAGTTGAGGTAAGTGATTCCCTGTTCACTTATGCTTCACCACTTGCTATGATAAAAGTAGATTTGTACTTTTCTTTGGTTGTTCTTGATCCTTCTATTGCATCACCTACCTTTTTGTTAATCTTGGTGAGATCAGATCCGAAAACGAAACACTGCTTTCGTGAAAAGGGCTAATCTAATCAAGAGGGAGGTTCTTGGATAACCAAATTGATGTCTTTGTTTAGTTTTAGTATCAGCCGTGGTTATGGGAGTAATAGATTTGAAATTCGGACTATGATCATTCAAAATTTGGATTGAAAACGGATGATCAGAGCTTCTGAGTTTCGGATTGAAACTCTCTGTTTTTAGGGTGGTCACTAGTGGTGGTCGCTCAACCTAAGCGACCAGCTCGAACGACCGGCTGGTTTCCAGTGACCAAATGGCTTTTGGTTTTGATCCGATTTGATTCATTTGACTTATACCTTATTGTAACCCTGTGCATAGGTGTTCTTTGTTTGAAGAGAAAGTTTTATAATTGCTTACGGATTACTTTTTATGGGCAAATTACTTATATGCAGGTAAGGGCATACAATCCTATCTTTATGAATTGACTTGAACATGCTAGTCCAGTGTCTGTTAGTATTATCCTTTCATTTTATATGCTGCTGTAATCATATTTCACATGCTGATCTTGTTATAAGACTGCTGTTTGTATTGTTTATACATGCACTTTGATGATTATGAATGTGATATGATGTTGGTTGATAGTACGTGGTTCTGATGGAATAGATATTCTAATTGGATATCTTAGCTTGGGATATCAGAAGGCTATGGTATGGGACACATGCTTGCTGATGTCTCCAGCACTGTCATAACTACTGGATGACATACTTAGGTAGAGTCTAGAGTTGCATGGCTAGGTACCCCATATGCTACTACCCTTTCGGTAGGGGAATTGAAATCGGATGACCCGTGATGACAGTGATGTGACGTTGGTAAACTATTAGTCATATAAATGGTAGGGTTGCATATGTTAGGGTTGGGCTCATGGACGTCCAAGGAATAGACCGGGTGTCGTGAGGAGTCATGAGAGCATTCCGTCCCAACAATATGTGGATGACCATAGGGTTATGGAATGAAGTCCAATAGCGGTAGCCAGTTCGTGAGGATTCTAATTCCTAGGTTGCGAAGGATACTGAACCGAGTTGGTTGATGCCATAGGGGATGTATCTGGACTTCATGTAGTATGTTACCTGTATGACCTTGCATTGGATTAGAAACACCGACAAGTGCCAATAGTCATTGCCAATGGTCATGGTGAGAGAGTGTTGACTTAACCCCAGCCATGGTTTGAGAGCCAGGTGTGGACTTACCCCTTTGCCCAGGATCCCTATAGAGGTAACCAGTCCTTGTCGAATCAGAGTGACTAGACCTACCCAGAGGAGGGCTGGTGTATATCTTAAAGCATGTCAACTGTTAGAGACTTGCATAGTTAGATCTTAGCAGCATTCATACTTTGCACTCATACATATCATATATGCATTTCTGATTTGTTGGACATATGGATGGGAATTGTTATTGTTCTTACTAATTTCTCTAGAACTCATTCCTTTATTTGTATATGTTTTATTAGTCTACGCAGATGGAGGAAATGTGTCGGAGGATGGATTGGTTTCCTATGAAGGAACCTTCCCGTATGAAGAAGATGTGGCACCGACAATGGGAAATGGAGATGGCCTGTGCGGGAGCTCCTGTGAGTGCATGGAATGCGCTTATCGCACCCATTGATGGGCGGAGGAGACAAGTTGCCAGACAGTTTGCTCACCTTATAAAGGAGAATTGGAGGACCCCTCATCTTGATAAACTTGAGTCTAAGTTTATAGCTTTAGAAAAAGAAACTGGAAAGAACATAATTTAACTCTTTTTGATTCCTTCCGCTGAACTTGTATTCTTTTGATTTATTATTCTTTCATTGATCATTTTATTGGAGTAGTTGGACTCCTGTAATCCTTTAATTCATTAATTGAACTATTATTGCTCTTGATTGTCTTTATTTGTATTTATTATTGTTGATAGACTAAAACCGTGGATCCTGTAACGGATCACTCCCACGGGTTGTCGGGCGGGTAACCAAGACCGGTGGGTGGGGTGTGACAAAGTGGTATCAGAGCCATGGTTTTACAAAGTCAATAATAGTTAATACAAGTGTAAGATGAGCAATCTGAGTCATAGATCCAGAAGTGACTCAAAAGAACTAGAGTGAGTAATAGAAAATCTTTCATTAGAAACAAACTAAGAAAGTAAGTGAATTTTTCTTTGGCATAACTTACTATAAGTCAAGTGAAACACATTCTCACATTATAATTATCAAGAAACTGCATAAGAAACAATAATAATAAAAATGAAACAAGCATAACTGTACTTCATTAATAAGATAATGCTTTACATAATTTGGAACGTGCTCTATGCTTTACAAAATGATAGGGAATAAACATGTGCTGAATAGAAACTACAATAAACATATCTAAATCCTAAAGTTAGTATGTACTGAATCAAAAAGGATAAAAGCCTAAGTCTACTACTGCTGTGGTGGTGGTGGTGGTGCTAGTCTCATCTGGCGGAGAATGTCAAGGCACTCTACTATCTGGCCCCTCATCTCTACCTGCCCCTGCTCGAATTGGTCCATCCGAGTGAACAGACCTCTAGCCCAAGGTGGTGTGACCTCCAAAGTGTCATGAGTCCTGGATGTGCCCCCTATCTCGGACTGAGAAGGTAGTGGTGAGCTGCATGATCAGCATCATCAGCCTCTACATCCAAGTCCTCCGGCTCAGTTGGCATCTCTGGTGAGTTTGGTCCGCCCAGTAAGTGCATCTGAGCGACCAATCTGTGACCTATCATGTCGCCATGACCGACCAGAATAGCCTCCTCTCCCTCGAAGTTGACCCCGAAGTGCTCGAAGATCCGTGTCAAAAGTCGCCCGTATCCAAGGTTCGCTCCCCTCGGATATGTCACTCGATAGATCATGGTATTCTGAATGATGTATGCCAAGTCGATCTGGTAGCTAGTGTACACTGAGAAGGTCATTATAGCCTGCATGAGTGAGATCTCACTCTGATGACCTGCCTTAGGCAGCAGGTTCCGTGCTATGATCCGTGAGATGATCCAGGATGAGGGAAGCATCTCAATCACTGACTCTACCCCACTACACTCCCGCATGCAAATGCCTGAGTAGATGAGAGCTCTCTCCTCCCAGTGGATGACATCATTTGACTATGCCCCCGGCTCGAACCATCTCCTATTGCTGTGGATGTATGGCACGTCTAGGATGTGAGCTAGCTCCTCAATGGTGAAGCGTTTGTCAGTAGTCTTCACCCGGCTCTCTATGACAAGCCTAGTGTCATGCTCTCCCACACTCTCTCTATGGAAGGTCAGGTTGCTGTAGAATAACCTGACTAGCTTTGGATAGGCATCCTCATTCAAAAACAAGGTACCTCTCCATCCCACTGCCACAAACCTGTCCTTGATCTGGAACTGCTTTACCTCTGAAGTCACCACCGGTTGACCATACTCAATCAGACGTTGACTAAAGTGGCGAAAGTACAGCTCCTGTGCCTCTGGTGACCTAAAGTAGTCTGGATGGACTGGGTCCTATGCATCACCTCTACCAGGACCACGACCTTGGCCGCGAATGGGTACTCTCCTACCTCCTCGAGCAGCCATCTAGTGTGAAAAATCTGTTTTTGGGAAACAAGAAAGCGAAATGAGAACAAGGACATGTCCAGTAACTACCTGCTAGTGTAAAAATGCATTGTGAACAGTAGATCTATGCCTATACATGTTTTGGGAAGTAAAGGGAACATTTTGTATCAAAGAAAACCTAAAAATAGTTGCACATTGTAGTTTTTTACATGCAAACCATAGAAATGAAGGGTTTTGTGAGAAGATTACTTGTGTAGCGTGTAGAAGTTGTGTGGGAAGTAGATCCGAAGCCAACGGAGTCTCCAAAATACTTTCCTAAGCCTAAGCATGAAATCCCCAAAGCCCAAAGTCTATTTTGAGAAGTGTAGAAGTGAAATGAGACCCAAAACCTTGTATAAAGCATTTCTGTCGCGCGAATTTTGGCGCGGTCACTACTGGCGGTCAATTGACTTAAGCAACCGGCCCAGTTGTTGTTGCCCAGATTTTTTGGATTTTGGCTCTGTTTTGATTCTTTTTGGACTTTGTGCTAATTGTTGCCTCTGTTTATGAATGTTTACCATGTTGTGGTATTTATTCCGTTTGAAGAATCTTTTTCTGGACTTGATCATATAGTGTTGCTAATTCCTGGATTCTTTTCGCAGAATGGTTCAGTTAAGGAATCACGCTATACTTAATGGTCAAGGAGGTGAAGATGGTGGAGAAGATTAGAACCGTGTTGAGATACCTATCAAAAACACTGGAACTAAGCCCCTGAGAGTTGAAATCCCTCTTCCTGGTGGAAATCCTCCTCCAGAAACACCGCAAGTAGTCTCTATACAGGATGTGCTGAACATTCTGGGAAACATGTTGCATCAACAGCAAAATCAGTTTACTACAATGATGCAAGGTTTCACGACTACTCAGTAGAATGCCCAAGCAGCTCTTAATCCTAATGGAGCTGGTACTTCTACAGTTGGTACTTTTGTGGACGGTTTCTGCCCCTGGACCTCATGCAAGGCTGATGGAGCATTTCTTGAAGCTCCAGATCCCCGCTTTCACTGGTATTTTGTAGGATACATTGTTCCCTAACAAGTGGATCCGAGAGATGGAAAAAGCTTTTCGCAACCTTCGTTGTAATGAAGCTCAAAAGATTCTATGTGCAGAATAGAGACTGCAGCATGAAGCTAATGTGTGGTGGAATGCTACCAGACCTATTTTGGAAGCTTCGCACCCGGTTCTTACTTGGGAAATTTTCAAGGATGCATTTTGCAAGAATTATTTTCCTGAGTCTGTGAGAGATGCTAAGGAAGTTAAGTTCATGGCACTCACACAGGGACCCAGTTCTGTTCTGGAGTACCAGAAGAAATTTGAAGAGTTGTTTTACTTTGCCCCTGTAGCATTCAAAGGTGATAGAGAAAAGGCAAAGAAATTCTTCAAAGGTTTGAGGCCGTCACTGAAGACTTATCTAGCGATTCATCTGATTGTGGACTATGCTGGGATGGTTTAGAATGCAAAGAAGGTAGAAGATAATGAGAGCGAGAATTATTAGCTCCAGCGTTCTGTTGCGAACCGGAACCATTTGGTGGACCGTAACCGGAGATTCTCTAGGCCTGCTCCTTATTCTGCCCCTTCATTTCAGCCTAGAGGAGCTACTCCCAATTTTAGCTCTACCTCGAGCTATGGTTCCAGCAGTGCACCGGTGCGTCCCGTTGCAGGTAGTCAGGGTACTGGACCGATCTATGCTAACCCTCGTCTAGTGGTTAATAACCAGAGACCTGCATATCCTTCTTCAGCAGCTCCTGTGGGTAGTAGGGATTTGACTTGCTTTAACTGTGGAAAGCCGAGTCATTATTCCCATAATTGCACTCAAAAGCCGAATCCTCAGATGTCAGCTTTGTGCCTGCTTCGAATGTTCCCTACGGGAAAGTGTTCAGTGTTATTGGTTCAGAATTTGAGACAGATCACGATGTTGTGACAGGTATTATTTCAGTATCATCGACCTCTGCTTTCGTACTATTTGATACTGGTGCATCTCATTCATTCATAGCATCTTCATTTGTGAGTCGTATTCCTATTACACTTGCGAAGTTGGAAAGAGGACTAGTTATTAGTACTCCTACCAAATCTGTTGTTAGATTAGATGAAGTGGTTGAGTCATGTCCAGTTGATATTGCTGGTAGAACCCTAGAAGCCCGTTGGATATGTCTGATTTTGATGTGATACTTGGAATGGATTGGTTATCTAAGTATAGCGCAGTTATCCTTTGTTCTGAAAGGAAGGTACTGTTTCATCCTAAGGATGATAGTCCGTTTGAGTATCAAGGTAGTCAAGGGAAGTTGAACAAGAAGATCGTGGTTGCGACTATGAAAGTCAAGCAGTGGACCAAAGATGTTGGACTTCTTTCCTCTTCTGTGGATGTCTCGGAAGGTGTGAAGCAGTTGTCTGATATTGAAATTGTCAGGGACTTTCCTGATGTTTTCCCTAATGATTTGTCTAGTTTGCCTCCAGAGAGGGAGTTAGAGTTTTCAATTGATCTAATTCCTGCAGCAGCCCCTGTTTTGAAAGCTCCATATCGGATGGCTCCGACTGAGTTGAAAGAAGTTCAAACTCAGTTAAATGATTTGTTCAGCAAAGGGTTTATCCAACCTAGTGTTTCGCCTTGGGGAGCCCCAGTATTGTTTGTGAAGAAAAAGGACGGTAGTATGCGGATGTGCATAGACTATCAGGAATTGAACAATTTGACGATTAAAAATAAATATCCTCTTCCTAGGATCGATGACTTGTTTGATCAGTTGAAAGGTGCCGCTGTTTTCTTGAAGATCGATTTGAGATCTGGGTATCATCAGTTAAGAGTGAAGTTCAGCAATGTCTGAGGAACTGCATTTAGGACTAGATATGGGCATTACGAATTCCGAGTCATGCCTTTTGGTCTTACTAATGCACCAGCAGCATTCATGGATCTGATGAACTGAGTATTTCAGGATGTGTTGGATAAGTTTATCATTGTATTTATTGACGACATTCTAATTTATTCAAAGAGCGAGGAAGAGGATGTTGTGCACTTAAGTTTTGCTCTACACCGTTTGAGAGAGAAGAAGTTGTTTGCCAAGTTCAGTAAATGTGACTTTTGGTTACCTAAAGTTATGTTCTTATGTCACATTGTTTCTTCTGACGGTATTAAGGTTGACCCTACAAAGGTTCAAGCTGTTAACGATTGGGACTGACCTAAGTCAGTCCACCGAGATTCAAGTTTTCTTGGTATGGCGGGATTTTATAGGCGTTTCATTGAGAATTTCTCTAGACTCTCATCTCTTATGATGAAGCTTACCAGAAAAGGAATCAAGTTTTAGTGGAATGAAGCCTGTGAAAAGAGTTTCCAAGAACTCAAGAAGAGGTTGACTAACGCTTCGGTGTTGACGATACCAGATGACTCTGGAGGTTTGACAGTGTATACCGATGCCTCTAAAGTTGGTTTGAGTTGTGTTTTGATGCAGCATGGGAAGGTTGTAGCTTATGCTTCTAGGCAATTGAAGAACTACAAGCATAACTATCCTACTCATGATTTGGAATTGGCAGCTGTGACTTAAAGCATGTCTGCCTATAGAGACCAGCATACAAAGAGTTTATATGTATACATGCATTATCTGTTTCATATTGCATTGCATCTTGTTATGTTCTACATCCTCTTATTTATGTTGTTATGAGTTAACTTGCCTTGCTGAGTTCATTCGAACTCACTCCTTTTTGTGCAATCTTTTTGTTAGATTATTCTACAAGTACTGACTACTATGAAGGACAATACGATGAAGCGCAAGCCGATGAAGCGTACTACACGCAAGGTGCTGGCAACAATGAAGATCACACTGCTGATCCCACGAGTGATCACGTTGTGTACTACGATTAGACATAACGTAGAATGGGAACATCTATGTTGGATTGATGAAGTCCACTATTTTGAAAACGTTATCTATATAATAGAAAACTCATAGTTCAGTTTGACTTTCTTTCCTTACTTTCCTTTAGAAACAGTTGTAATTCTTTTTAGACTTACGTGCTACATTCCATTGTAATTGTGGAGCGAGATTTCGCCTCACTCTACTTCTTTTTGATGTGCTTACATCTAGTATCATTTTCCGCACTCTAATTATACTGATATTCATTTCCTGATTTAGATCTTTTGTTTATAATATTAAAATGTTGATTATTTTCTGTTCATGATTATGTTATTGCATATGTGGGAGGATAATTTCCTCAATACTTGATCTTCGGGGCTGTGGATCACACACCCGAGTATGCCAATTAGGGTACCGTCTGGGGGATGTGACAAGTATCAGAGCCCAAGGTTCAAGGAAATCCTAACCATAGAAAACAATAATGGAACATTCCTGAGTCATAGATCCAAAATGACTCATCTACTCGTAGAAGTGAATAATAGAACACTTGGATTAGAAACTTACTTAATGAAGCATAACTAAATTTTTGAATAATACACAATAATTATATTTTAACAAATGTCATATAATGCAATAAAAGGAAAGTGCATAATACACAATAATAAAGAGAAACAAAATGAACTTCATTAATTTTAAGAAAAGTTTACAACGATTACATCTGATAAAGCATAGAGGGAAATCCTAAGTACAATCTATCTAGGTGATCTCCTATGATCTCTGAATGCTCTGAAGTCCTCGGCCATCTGAGTAATCTGAGACTCTATACACTCCTGCCGTGACTCCATAGCACTATACATCTGCTCTTGTCTGACCTCCATCCTCTCTAGCATGGAAGTCATCGATCTCATCTGTGCACCTAAATCAGAAGTCTCTGGGACTGAGTGTGAAGGGCCTCCAGTCTCAAAATGTGGTGATCTGGGAATCTTCAGATACTCTGGATCAGCCTCATGCATCTTTGTGTCCTCCGCATCCTGATCATCAGAATCTGGACCAGCATCACCCTCATCTACTGGAACCTCATCCTCATCTTCATCTGTCTCATCATCATCCTCACCCTCTGGACCTAGAGATCTCACAGTCTGGGTAAGCTGCATCTGTCTGATAGTCCTCGTCCCAATAGTGTACCCCAGTGCTCCAGTGACTGCATTTTCTCCCTCTAGATCCACCCCGAAGTGCTGGAAGACTCATGTCAGTAATCTCCCAAAGCAAAGGTTCCTCATACTCGAACGCGCCACCAGGTCTATCATGACGTTCTATATGATGTAGGACAAGTCGATCTAAAATCCCATGTAGATATGGTAGATGACTACGGCTTCCATCACTGTAACCCTATGATGATGTCCGGCCTTCGGCATGATGTTTCGGCCCACAATGCGACCGATAATCCGAGCCAAATCCGTCATCTGTTCGCTATTTTGCGGAAGGTAACACTCTGAGCTATCCCAAAGCATGGCACATATCTCATGAAGCTCGTAGGGCAGCAAGTAACAGTCCACCTCAGCCCCTGAGGGTATCCATAGGCACTGATGCGAATAGTAAGGCACCTGAAGAATCTATGCCAGTGTCCTAGTAGAGAACCAAATCTGTGTCTCCATGACCCTGCTCTCAAGAATCAGTCTGAAAGGACGATCCTGTCCTCTAGCCTCCTCGATAGACATGAGGTTACTGAAGAACAACCTCACTAGCTTTGGGTAGACAGGCAAGTCCGCTGTGAAGAGATGAGTCCACCTTAGGGTGTCGAATCTCTGTCGGATCCTGAACACCCTCAGCTCTCATAAATGAAGCAGCCGCCCGTACTCAAAGAACGCCTCATACAGGAACTCTGGCTGCGGCGTATCAAATCTATCGAGTCGAAGTACCTCTGCTCTCAACTAAGCTGGAACTCGACCTCTGCCTCGCCTAGCACCAACTATCCGGCCTCGACCGCATCCTCCTCTCTGCATGATGAATGTCTATGGAAAAGACAAAGGACATTGCTTGTTAGTGTTGTTTCGAAAATTCATCCAGAAGGGCATTCTCGTAATTTTCATCAAAACTGAAAATTTGGGGAAAATGCGAATTGAACATAGTAGCATGTGCGCAATACTTGGACTTGCATGATTATGAAGTTTATTTGAAAAAAATCGATAGAAACCTTGGTTTAAAGTCAAAAATTCAGCAAGAGGAATTTGGGGATTTTGCATTCTAAGTCAAAATTGGAGTTTTGAAAATTCTGAAATTGGTGGAATCAAACTACGTGTACACATCAACAATATCATTTTAAGCATGTAGCATCTGATTTCGTGCAAAAACTCCAAGCGGTTTGTGAGAAATCGAAGTTTTTCTAAAGATAGGTGATTTCGGTTGCGTTAACGATGTGAAAATGCAAGATTGTGTTAGAACTTGTTGTCTAAGCATGGCATTGTGTTAAAAAATCATGGAACATGTTTCTAAGTGTTCCTAAGCTTGATTTCTAGAAATAGACACAAGTAAAACATGGATTTTGATGAAATGCAAGCATGAGAAGATGAATTTGAGAATGAGAATGAGTGTTTACCTTGTGTGATGATCTAAGTGAGGTGTAGTGTTGTTGTTGAAGCACCAAACTACTTGGAAACCACTTAGAAAGACCTTAGCACTTCTTCCCCAGAGCTCCCTCTCAAGTTTGAAAGGTTTGGAATGAGTTTGAATGAGGATTTGTGACTTATAACCTTGATTTTCACGTGCTATGAGCATTGGTCGACTGGGTCAATCGACCAATGGACCCAGTAGCTCCAATTTCTGTTGAATTTTGGAAAATTGTGATTTTTTCCCATGCTTAATTGTTTAATGACTAAATGGATGTATTTGAGTATGATTTAAGATTCTTAATCATTTGGACTTGTGGATTATGACTTCGAAATTCGGTGTTTTTGACATTTCGATTTTGCAGAATGGTTATGTTAAGAAGTGGGCGTGGTGAATCCAGTGGTTACGGAAGTGGCGAGATACCAATCGGTGGTCATGATCAGTAGACCAACACTGGCAAGTTTCATGACTCTGCACAATGAGATTCATGCCGGTGCCAACAAAAATCCTCATGCCGCAGTTCTGAATGCGGAAAGGTTAGCCGGAACTCCTCATACCCGCTTGATGGAGAGTTTCCTGAAGCTGCAAGTGTCCAACTTCACCGGAGTATCCAAGGATGCCTTGTTTCCTAACAAGTGGTTGTGTGAGTTGGAGAAAGCTTTCCGACACCTGCAATGTACTGAGGCCCAAAAAATTCTTTTTGCTGAGCAGAAGCTGCAACATGAAGCTGACGCTTGGTGGACTTCCACCCGGCTATTTTGGAAGGTTTGCATGCAGGCGTTGTGTTGTGAGATTGTTCAAGGAAGCTTTCTGCAAGAACTATTTCTGAAAGCCAGTGAAGGATGCAAAGGAGGCTGAATTTATGGCTCTTATGCAAGGATCTCTGTCTTTGTTGGAGTACCAACAGAAGTTTGAGGAGCTTTACTTCTTTGCTCCTGACTCCTTGAAGCTTGACATTGCCAAAGCGAAGAAATTCTTCAAGGGATTTCGACCTGCAATCAAGGCATATCTCACTGTTCAACCTATTGAAAGTTATGCCCACGTGGTGCGGAATGCCAAGAAGCTGAAAGAAACCGAGAAGGAGAATGCTAGAGTGCAGAGACCTTAGCAGTCAATGAATCCTGGATTTGCGGACCATACTAATCGGCGCTTTGTGAGACCTACGCCATACCCTACTCCTGCTTTTCACCCTAGGAGTGTAGGTCAGAGTTCTGGATTTCAGCAGCTAGGCTAGTATAGTCAGTATGGTGAGAATCGACCACCGATGAATGCGAATGCTAGCCCCGTGAATGCTATTCCTAGGCCTTTGGGTCAGAAGCCTCCCGTTGCACCTATTCCTGTTGGACCTAGTAACCCTGTTTGCTTCTACTGTAAGCAGACTGGTCACTTTGCTCGTGCCTGTCCTAAGAGGCCAGATCAACAGCCGGCTCCTATAGTGAAGAGTACTCCTGTCCCTCCTTTTGGTAGAGTATTCAGTATATCTAGTACTGAACAGGATGCGAATCATGAAGTGGTTACAAGTACTTTAATTGTTGCTTCTATTCCTGCATTTGTATTATTTGATATGGGTGCTTCCCATTCATTCATATCATCAGCATTCATCAAGAAGACTGACTTAACACTTGAGAATTTATCTAGTCGTTTATTGATTTGTACACCTACTGGACCTGTTGTGAAACTAGATAAAGGATTAGTTAAGTGTTCTGTTTTGATTGGTGGGAAGAATTAGGAAGCCAATTTGGTACTTCTGGATATGAAGGATTTTGATATCATTTTGGGTATTGATTGGTTGACTACCCATAATCTTGTAATTCTTTGTTCTTCAAAGAGAATTCAGTTTCAAATTAGTGGAAGTTCAATTTTTAAATCCCAAGGCAAGAAAGGAAGAATTGGTAAGAAGACCTTGTCCGCACTGATGCAAGTCTATGCATTAGTAGAAGGGATGCCATCTAAAGGAAAGGTTAAGGAAGGAAAGAAAGTAGAAGAAGTCAGGATTGTATGTGACTTCGTTGATGTCTTTTTGGAGGATCTGTCAGGAGTGCCACCTAATAGAGAAGTGGAATTTTCAATTGATCTAATCCCTGGAGCTGCCCCAGTATCTAAGGCTCCATATAGAATGGCTCCTACCAAGTTGGAATATTGTTCACGATTGTATTATTGCGTATGTGGGAGGCATGGTTGCTCAACACTTGATCTTTGGGACTATGGATCACATACCCGGGTATGCCTGGCAGGGTACCGGCTGGGTGGATGTGACACTTGAGATATTCTTCAAAGCTATATTAGGTAAGGACAGTTACTTCTATAATTACATAGATTGCATGAATCATAGTTTCTATATTTGGATTCTTTCGGATTCATTACCATAAATGTATTCTTTCATTGTTATACTACTGATGCAAGTACTTCAACTACAGTAGCATTTCACATATGTATTCTTTTGTTTATGAATATCTTTCATTTTTAGTTGTATATGAGATTGATCATGTCATTGTATATGTTCTATATGATGAATTACTGGAAGTGTGTAGGATATGACTGATTTGAGATATGACTGATTTGAGATGTGACTAATTAGATATGGTTTGGGATTGAGAGGTGTCCTTTTGACACTTATGTCCTTGGACATCAACGGAAATAGTATGGGATGTTTCCAGGGGTGCCCATTGACACCTTCCTGAACTATTGGTTGTCATACTTAGGGTTGTCTAGTAGTGTTTGGCTAGGATGTCTCCGTTATATCAAACCCGAATTGGATGGGTATTGAGACAGAACGACCCGTGGTAGCAATGGGGATTCATGGGTGCTCAAGACCGGTAACCAACCCGTGAGAAGACATGAATCATTGTGGGGGCCATTTATTGGTTGGGTTGCAAATGGCTAGACTTGGGCTCACGGGCGCTCAAGACCGGTAACCAATCTGTGAGAGGATTTTAGAGCTTCCTGTTTACCATTTGTGGATGACCAATAGGGTTGATGAGTCCGTAGTTAGGGACTATGAGGACTCTAGTGTGAAGGATACCGAAAAGGATCGCCAGCGGCAAGGAATGGACGTATTTGGATCTGACTTGATGTAACTAAGTAGAACACTTGCATTTGGCTAGGCTTAATGTGAAATCCAGCCCAAACCTAGCTAGGACACCTATTTGTTTTGGGTGAAGAAAGACTTGTTTGATCTTAGACCTTGAAGTTGGACTTCAATTTCAGTGTTATTATCTTTGAAAGCCTTAGGAAGTCATGCCAGACCTTTCCCTTAGTATAGACCATGTCCCGAAGTGAAGGATGATGTCTTTGTGGGCCCTCTCTGTAGAAGACATGGTGTTTGTAGGTCCAAAGACCCAAAGTGGTGGAAGAAGAGACTTGTGGGCCCTCATAGTTGAAGATTTGGTGTATAACTCATAGCCTATGGACATTGACATTGATGCCCTTACTTGGATACACTATCAGTGTTCAGTGAGAAACTGCGCAGCGAAGAAGGTGAGCTTAATTGAAGTACCTAATGAACTCACGTGCATGATCCGAAAGTATTTCTGGAAACTAGACTTCTTGATTGACTTGTAGGAGAAAATCCCACTCAATTTGACCCCATATAGCCCTCCGAATCCTTGTCTGAAGTTGTTGTTCTTGTCTGGTCGACTGCCTAGTCGACTGCCTAGTCGACTGTGTAGTCAACCAGCCAGTCGACCAAGGGAATCTAGCCCGAGAAAATCTGGTCTTTTGGTCATTTTGGGTTCTATTTATGTGGAACTTCGTGGTTTTCACCCCATTTACTGTTGGGACTCTCTTGGGACGTGGGAAGGCTCCTCTTGGGTCTCTCTTTGGTGTGGGTGAAGAACTCCTACAAGATTCTTGATTCTTCTTCCCCAAGGTATGTATTCTCTCACTTACTCTCTAATCTACTCTCACCTCTTCTCCTTCTTGCTGTTGAGACTATGAAGATGGTGCTGCAAACTTGCAACCACCTCTTCTAATATCTCTTTTGATTTGCCTAAACCCCATTTGCATTCTATCAATGCTATATTCCCTATACATGATCCCTAACCTTGCATTCTTATGATTTTCTTCATAACATCATGATTTCATCTCCTAAAACTGATTTGCTATAGTATGCTAGGTCTGATTTCTTGTTAGTAATTGATTCTAATCTATTGTTTATCATTCCCTTAATTGATTCTATGAATTCCCTTGCAATTGGAATCAATTTCATTGAAAACTATGATTCTAGCATATAGAACCTAGGGTTTCGATTTGGTATTCCTAATTGGACCGTTGGATCTTGATGAAGCTTAGTGTATAGTGTTCTTATATTGCCATAATCAATCCCTCCAAGTTTCGAATCGATCGAAGCACCGGAAGATCAGTTTTGGGCCAAATCTCCTATTCAGCCCGTTACTGTTTGCTCTGGTCGACTGACCAGTGGACCAGCCAGTGGACCAGCAGAGAACAGCAACTTTGTACTAGCTCAAATTTCTCCGTTTGACCTCCAATTTGATTGTTTTCTTCTCTAATGTTGCACATATGTTGTCTAGGGTTCGATCACTAAGTTTGGGACTATTCTAAGTGATCTTTGGGATTAGTTTCGATTTGATTAAGGTAAGGACGGTTATTACCATAATTACATGGATTATGCCTCTATGTTGGAAACTTGGTAGATTCACATTAATTAGTTGATTCTAGACATCATATGACTACTATAGTTACCTTATGATAGTAGCACCATGCTTAATTACTTTGTTATCATGTCTACTTATTCTTGTCATTTATTTATACACTACATTATGAGATGTTATGACATGTCTTTCAATATGATAATGTATCGTTGATATGTGATGGATGGAAATAAGCATGTGATTGCTTAGGTATGATTTGAGATTGGGGAGTGTCCTATTGACACTTCTGTCCTTGGACATCGAAGGGAATAGTATGGGATGTTCTCCGAAGATTCCCATTGACTCTTTCCCGGATCATTGGATGACATACATAGGATTTGTCTAGATGTATGGCTAGGATTATCCTTGTCGTATCAGACCCAAATCGGAAGGGCATTGTCACATCCTCCCAGCCGGTACCCTAACTGGCATACCTGAGAGTGTGATCCACAGCCCCGAAGATCAAGTATCGAGGAAATCATCCTCCCACATATACAATAACATAATCATAAATAGGAAATAATCAAGGTTTAATATTATAAACGAATGTTCAAAACAATAATGAATAATCAGTATAATCGAGTGCCAGAAAAGATACCAGATATCCAATGATATCAAAAGGAGTAAAGTGAGGTGGAAACTCACTCCACCAATATAGCGGAACGCAGTATGAAAGTCTAAAAGGAAATACAACTGAAACAAATGTATTAAGAAATAAACTAAGATCAAGCGTCTTCTAGTCTATAGATAACGTCTTCATAAGTATGGACTTTGTCAATCCAATAAATCCATTCTAACTCGATGCTGCCTTCAAATGTAGTATGCAGCTTGATCCGCCGGGGGATCATCAGAGTAATCTTGATCATCGCCAGCACCTTGCGTGTAATACGCTTCATCGGCTTGCGCTTCACTGTACGGCTCGTCATAATAATCTGTACCTGCAGGATAATCTAAACAAAGAATATACAAAAAGGAATGAGTTTCGAAGAAACTCAGTAAGGTAGTTAATCCATAACATCATAGATAACATGTGGCAAAACATAACATGATGCAATGCAATATGAAACAGATAAAGTATGAATGCATCTAAACTCTATGTATGTTGGTCTCTATGGTAGACATGCTTTAAGTCATAGCACCGTACTTCTTTGGGTAGGTCATGCATACGGTTCCTGTTGGTAGTTGGTCCAGCATCCCTCAGGACAAACCATGGCAGGGGGTTAAGTCAACACTCTTTCTCACAACCATTTGGCATAAGTACCGGCGCATGTCAAGGAAAAGCCTAGCCCAATGCAAGTCATCTACTCAATTACATCAACTCAGGTCCAGATACTTCCATTCCTTGCCCCGGGCGATCCTTTCCGGTATCCTTTCCACTAGAGTCCTAATAGTCCCGGACTACGGACTCATCAACCCTATTGGTTATCCACATATGGTAAACAGGAAGCTCTGCTCTCATGTACTCTCACGGATATAACTCACCGGTCTCGACCGCCCATGAGCCCAAGTCCAGCGATATGCAACCCTCCAATAAATGGCCCCCAGAATGTGATTCCCGTCCTCTCACGGATATAACTCACCGGTCTTGAGTGCCCGTGAATCCCCATTGCTACCACGGGTCATTCGGTCTCAATACCCTTCCGAATCGGGTCTGATATAACAGGGGTATATCCTAGCAAAACACTGCTAGACATCCCTAGGTATGACAACCAATGATTCGGGAAAGCGTCGATGGGCATCTTCGGAGAACATCCCATACTATTCCCTCCGATGTCCAAGGACAGAAGCATCAAAAGGATACTCCCCAATCCCAAACCAAACTTAAGCAAACACATTCTCAGAACAGTCATGACATACACAACCAGCAGTTCATCATATACAAGAGAACGTAAAAGCAAAAATCAGATTAGGCAATAATAAGTAATTCATATATCATGAATAACAAAAAGACAATATAAACAAGTGCTACTATTCCCACAGTAGGAGATCAGAATTAAAGTACAACAACAGTAGGTAATCTCATAGTTTCATAAAGTAGAAACCAGAGAACAAGCAATCTATGTAGTTAAGGAATTAACTGTCCTTACCTTCTAACTTGGATAGAATCTTAAAGAATCAAGTATGATCTTGACTAAACCTGAGAAGACAGTCCTAAACAAGTGCATACAACATGTTAGGAAAGATGCATAAAGGAAAAGATCATAAATCAATCGAAACAGACCAAGAATGAGGTTGCTGTATTCATTGGTCGATTGATTGGTCTGCTGGACCAGTCGACCAATGAGTCGACCAATGGAGACAGTGGCCTACAAGAATCCGAATTTTGAGAATCAAGAACCGAATTTGATGGTTCAAAAGGGTACAAATCAGAGGGAAATTATCATGGTAGTATTCTAGGGTATAGAGGATATCAATTCATAAATCAAATCAAGTTCCCAAGTTGTAACCTAGGAACAAAAAGGTTAACCTACTAGGTTAAACATAGATTATGAGGGAAAAATATTATAATCAAAGATAAAAGAACTAGGATATGAAGATTACAGATATAGTAAGGAAAACACATTGATTGGGTTACCATGATCAAACTAGGGGTTCTTGGTTTGATTCCAGAAAATTAGGGTTTCACCCTTTTTGGTTCCCCTCGGAAAAAGTTGAGAGCTCTGGATGAAGGGAGATAAATTGTTAGCCAAAAATAACAAGAAGGGTCATTCAATGATGAAGTTTAGGTTAACACAAATGTCACCCAAGAGGTTTCCCTTCACAAGGGAGGTTACCAAAAGTTCTCCAGATGATCACACAGGTTAGGGTTTCGAAGGATTAGGGTTAGGGTTTCGAAGATTCCACTAGCTGAGGTTAAGATCATGATGATGATCATGGATCTTAAAGAACATGATGAGATCATGGAATAGATGGTTGCTAGAGCGCATCATCTTCTTCCTGATCTCAACGAAGAACAGAATTAAAGAAAGAAAATCAGAGATAGAAGAAAGAGTGAGTGAAATCATACATTTGCTGTAGGAGGATGAAGAATTCTTCAAGTCTTTGTGAGAGATCACCAAAGAATGCAAGGGAATGGATTAGATTAGGGTTCTAACTCGTTCCAGAGGCTTAGGAGGCAGATGAGGCGGAGTATTCCCGAGATTAGACTTAAATAGAAGAGATAGGATTCAAATTTCAAAAACAGAATCAATTGGTCGATTGGTCCAATCGACCAATGAGTCTACCAATCAAGACAACAACTTCAAAATGTTGATCTGAAGGCTCAGATCAAGTCCAAACATCAAGGGGTTTTGCACACACCTAGAGTGACATACCTAGGAGTTAGAAATGCCTTTGAATCAATACAGAGACCACTCCAAGACCATCAACTAATCCAATCTTCATCAGGGTGTAGTTTCCACCATTGGAACACTGGCATCAACACTCATGGATTCCAATCCAGCCATCAAATCTTCAACAGAAATGGCCCAAAGATGACTTCTTGCCTTACTTCAGGTCACTGGACCTACAAATAACAAAGTTTCCGGATTATGGTCAGGGCTGGGTTTCACAGGCATTGAGACCGAACGACCCGTGGTAGTGTATGATTGATGGGCAGCTCAAGACCGGTGAAATGATCCATGAGAGGACATAAATCATGCTACGGATACCCGAAAGGGGCCATTTATTGGTAGGGTTGCAAATAGCTAGACTTGGGCTGACGGGCAGCCCGAGACCGGTGAGTCATATCCGTGAGGGAACGTGGGAGCTTCCCGTCTGCTATTTGTGGATGACCAATAGGGTTGATGAGTCTGTAGTCCGAGTTGATTGTAGCCATAAGATACGCTGACTCTATTGTGAAGGATACTGAACCGAGTTGGTTGGTGCCATAGGGGAAGTATTTGGATCTGACTTGATATGACTGAGTAGATGACTTGCATTGAGCTAGGCTTTATCGTGACATGCACCAGTACTTATACCAATGGTGATGTGAGAGAGCAGTGACCTCATCCCCAGCCATGGTTTCTGATGAGAACTTTACCCAATTACCCTGGCAGACCCAAGATACCTTAAATGGTTGATGGGGAGTGACAGACGACCTAAAGAAGTATGGTGCTCTGACTTAAAGCATGTCTACCAATAGAGACCAGCATACATAGAGTTAGATTCATACATGCATCATGTGTCTCATATCATATTGCATCATGTTATGCTATGCATCATGTGATTTATGTTATTGTGGAATAACATGCCTTGCTAAGTTCTTTTGAACTCACTCCTTTTTGCAACATATTTTGGTAGACTTTTCTTCAGGCACTACTACTGTTGACTATGATGGTCAACACTTTGAGGACCAAGTTGGTGACTCATACCACACTGGTTATGGTGGACATGTTGACGAAGACTAGCAGTTCGAGATGGAGACTTATCTGGAGTAGTTTGGTTTTGCACCTGTGTGCCAGGGATGGGATATTGTCCCATTCTCTTTTTAACCTTTTATTTGATTCGTTGAGACTGTAGTTTAGTTTGTTCCCCTTTCATCTTGGGAACCGGTTGTAACCTTTAATTTATTTCGATCTACCTTCCGCATACGTTTGTAGAGTATATTTCTGCTATACTCTATAGTTGTCTTTAGATTTGGTATCTTTTTATTCTGCACTCTGATATTCTATAGTGATCCTTCTGTGATCCTTTCTTGACTTTTATTATTAATTTATTGGAATACAATGATTTGTCCTTGGCTTTTATTATATTATTGTGCTAAGTGGATATGATCGTTCCTAAACTGGATCTATTGGGCTGTGGATCACTCCCTCGAGAAATCCAAATAGGGTACTCCTTGGGTGGATTTGGGCGGGATGTGACACTTAACCCTGACATGCGCCAATACTTAAACCAATGGTGATGTGAGAGAGCGGTGACCTATACTCCAGCCATGGATTGTCCCGAGGGATGAAGGACCCACTACCAAACGGGGTTGTGTGATGAGACCTTCCTAAAGAAGTATGGTGCTATAACTTAAAGCATTGCTGCCAATAGAGACTAGCATACATAGAGTTAGAATCATACATACATCGTCTATTTCATATCATATTGCATCATGCTTGCTTTGTAATCATGCTATTTATGTTGTTGTGGATTTAACTTGCCTTACTGAGTTTCTTTGAAACTCACTCCTTTTGTACAATATCTTTTGTTAGACTTCTCTACAAGTTTGGAATACTATGACAGTCCATATGAGGAAGCGCAAGGTGAAGAGGTATACTTCACGCAAGGTAATAGCAGTTACAACGATTACAGTGAAGATCCCTCTGTGATCATGCTTCGTACTAAGATTAGCCCGATCATGGAGTGGAAGCATCCGTGTCTGATTTCAGAAGTCTACACTTATAAAGACTTTCTTTATAAAGTTGAAAACTCTTTAGTTTTGTTTTGTTTCTTCTTTTTGAGAATACTTGTAATATCTTTCCTTCTTTTCAACTACTTTCCCCTGCACTTGTGGAGTGAGATTCCGCCTCACTCTACTTCTTTTGATTAGATACTTATCTGTTATCTTTTGCACTATGATATTATATGATCTTTTTCTTTCCTTATTTGGATCTCTTGATTATTATAATTACACATTGATTATTTCTGTTCATGATTATGTTATTGCTTATGTGGGAGGATGATTTCCTCAATACTTGATCTTCAGGGCTGTGGATCACACACTCGGGTATGCCAGATAGGGTACCGGCTGGGTGAGTGTGACAGATATAACAGGGACATCCTAGCCAAACACTTTTAGAATGCTCTAGGTATGTCAACCAGTAATCAGGGAAAGCGCCAAGGGGCACCATAGGAATGCAACCCATACCACCTCCACTGGTGTCCAATGACAGAAACGCCAAAAGGGCATTCCCCATTCCTCAATCACATCCTAAGAAATCACATTCCCAAATCAATCATTCACAAGCACAACTGATAATACAAAACATAAATAAATAATCATTCATACATGACTGAAATAATAATTGAATCACATAAACAAGTACTACTGTAGTTGAAAAAACTACAGCAATAATATAATTATAAGAAAGCTAATACAACATTAGTATGATCATGTAATCCAAATCAATTACAAGTAGACATGTATATTAGGTTATTAGGGATCAACCATCCTTACCCTTAAACAATCTTCACAGAATTCCATAGAATAAAGAGGAGAGGTCCTAGACTAGCAAACAAACCCTAAACAAGCGTAAATTAATGATTAGGAATAAGCCCTAGAAGATTAGAAGTCAAACGGATCAAATCAGATGGAGAAACAAGCTACTATCAGCTTGGGCAGCTTGCTGGGTCAATTGGTTCAGTTGACCCACCAGTCAACCCAAGGAACAGTACGGGGCAAAAACCCCTAAATCGGTCATAACTTCTTCGTTCGAAGTCCGATTGCTCCGAAATTTGAAGGGGAGTTCCCCAAAAACATACTAAGACTATCTAAGAAGACCTAAGCATCAAACATGGCCAAAAGAATAGATTTCTAATTTAACCATAAAATTAGGGTTTTATCGCAGACAGTCCGTGGATCTCATGGAAAGACTAGAGAGAATGCGGATTCACTCTAGGGAAATAAAGAATAGTAATTCAAAATCAAGACAAGGTGTTGGGAAGGATCCAACAAATAAAAGAAAATCAGGGTTCCCAATTGGATACCATTTCTTGAAGGTTACCCAAAATTAACTATCAAAATAACCCAAGGTAGGTTCACAGAGAGCAAAGGGAAAAGGGGTTCACCAAATAATTATGGGGATAGAAGGAAGGTTGTAACGATGGTGTGAGACCTCTCCCACAATCATAATGATAGGTAGGAAAATTAAGAAAAGAGTAATCAAGATCTCAAGTAAGATCAAATACAAGGAACATCACCATATGGCTTCAAGAACATAGAGTGAATGGATCACTCTAAGGCTAAGAGGATCAGAGAAGAGGCCATTACAGTAGTGTAATACCTTCCCTATAATCAAGCAATCAGAAGAAATTGAAGAGAGGATAGATCAAAGAAGAAACAAATCGATTACAAACCTTTGTAGAAGAAGATTCGATGAAGAAACTCAAACGGATGCTTGGGGGATCTTCCTTGGCTTCGAAGAGGAGGTTCTAGGGTTCTTCCCATGTTCTCCAAAGGCTTATAATTGATAGTGAGTGAAAAACACGGAGTTCCCCTTTAAATTGAATCATAAAACCCTAAGAAAAAAAATTAGAGTTTTACAATTTTGACCCTGCTGTCACTGCGGGTCAATTGGTTGGTCGACTGGCCCAGTCGATCCATCAGTCGACCCATGCTGACAGCAAGCCCAAAATAAGGAAATCAAGGTCCAAACCTCAACATTTTTGAATGGGTTTCTCACAACTCATCAAAAAACCTACCTTGCATGGAGGGATGCCTACAAACCATGTCCAACTAGGCTTTAGTTCCAACAACCAGGCTCTCCTTCATCAATGTGCAGTTTCTTCTCCAATTCAAACAAAAGTTTCCAAGTATGGAGACCATCATTAATTTCCATGGGTTCTGGGTTAAACAACATGTCTTCCATTGAGATGGCCCATAGTTGCCTTCTTCCTTCACTTCGGGTCTTTAGACCTACAAACAATAGGGTTTTCGAGTTAGAGTTAGGGCTGGATTTCACACCTAGTGGGTAAGGACTATGAGACCCGCTCAGGCATTGGGATGGAGGACAAGTGTAACAAACCCCCTTATTTCTAACCTGGAATCCGTATTGTAGGTCCGAGAACCCGAAGGTCTAGCTGGGTAAATTTGTGGAGTGTCTGGATAGAAGTCCATGATCCATACCCTGAACCCATGGATCTGGATTCTCTTGTTGAAGAACCTGCCTTACTAGGAAATTGGATCTATGGTAGAAGGCAAGTGGTGTTTGGAGATGTCCGGAATGAAGGTAAGACCTCCCCCATGTGTTGTTTTGGGTTAGGTTGTGTTTGGGTTTCAACCCCCTGAGCAAAGCACCCTTGTATAGCAATATACTTGGGGGTTGTTGCTAGTGGCGGTTGATTAAACCAAGCGATCGCCTTAAGCGACAGCCACTTTCTGCTTTTGGGAAAATGCCCTATTTTGCCCCTTGTTCCTTATAAATAGCATCCCTCGCCCTATTAATGCATTATTATGTTTGGGATAGCATTTTGGGCAATTAGGCGGCAGTGGAAACCTGCTGGAAGGTGGGCGAAGTGCTGTTAGTGATCTGGAACCTTTTCCCTTCTATTCTTGGTGAATCTAGTTAAGGTAATGAATCTCCATCTGCTATTCTCTTCTTTTTAACCTCTAATTGTTATGAACCCATCCCCATTTTGTTAGTGGTTACCCAATTGATTAGTTGCAACTCCCTTTCCAATGTTCTTGATGAGATCCTTTCCAAAAACGAATCCCTGCATTTGTTAATGGATGGATCTAATCAAGGGGAGAATTTTTGGTGGTTGATCTTTGTTAATTTTAGGGTTTCGTTTCACCCCTTTGTTATAGACCTATTAAGTTTGAAATTCGGACAAACGTCATCCCAAAACGGATTGAAATCGGATGATCAAAAGTCTAATTTTTGGAGTTGGAAACTATCTGAAACAAGGGCAGTCGCTTGTGGAGGTTGCTTAACCTAACCGATTGGCATAGGCACCAGCTGGTTTCCAGTGAATGTGTAGGTTTGATTTTGGATTTGTTTTGACTCTTGACTCTTATACATTCTTGTAACCCTACATATAGGTGTCCTCTGTTTCTACTTAAAGTTTTATAATTGTGTTTGGATTGCAATTTAAAGGACTTCTACTAAATTACAAGTAAGGGCATGCATTCTTATTTATATGCAATTACATATATATGATGATTCAGCTATTCTATTTACTATTCTTTGATCATGTATCTTGCTGTAATTGTATAAAGCATGTGAATCTTATTGTATACTTGTTGTTTGTGGTGTTCCTTGATGTACTTCATCTTTTATGATATTGCACAACTGTTCATGGTATGATAAAGAGTGATGTAGTGTAGTTGTGATGGAAGGGGTATTCCATTGGGATATCTTGGCTGGAGATATTAGAGGGATGTGGTATGGGACACATGTTCACTGATGCCTCTAGCACTATCATGATTACTGGATGACATACCTAGGAGAGTCTAGAATTGCATGGCTAGGTACCCCACATGCTATTACCCTTTTGGCAGGGGAATTGAAGCCAGGTGACCCGTGACAATGGTGACGTGACTCTGTTTCATCCTACAACGGTAACCAATCCCGTGCGGAGACTCAGTGGTCCACTGTTGGTCATGCAATGGTAGGGTTGGGCTCATGGACATCCAAGGAGCAGACCGAGTGTCGTGAGGAGTCATGAGAGCATCCGCCCCAATAATATGTGGATGACCATAGGGTTAAGGAGTGGAGTCCAACAGCGGTAGCCAGTCCATGAGGGTTCTCACTCCTAGGTTGCGAAGGATATTGAACCGAGTTGGTTGGTGCCATAGGGGATGTATTTGGACTTCATATAGTATGTTACAATTATGACTTGCATTGGATTAGAAACCCCGACATGTGCCAGTACTCATTGCCAATGGTCGTGGTGAGAGAGTGTTGACTTATCCCTAGCCATGGTTTGAGAGCCAAGTGTGGACTTACCCCTTTGCCCAGGATCCCTACAGAGGTAACCAGTCCTTGCCAGATCAAAGTGACTAGACCTACCCAGAGGAGGGCTGGTGTATATCTTAAAGCATGTCAGCTGTTAGAAACTTGCATAGTTAGATCTTAGTAGCATTCATATTTCTGCATATCATCCATATCATTTCATATATGCATTTGTGTATTGTATTGACATATATATGAGGATTGTATGTTCCTTCCGAGTTCGTCAGAACTCATTCCTTTCATTGTATATATTATATGAGTTGTATAGATGGTGGCACAACGTCGGAAGTTGGAGATGATTCATATGGAAGAGCCTTCTCGTTTGAAGTTAATGTGGCACAGACAGTGGTTCATGAACTTGCAGAGCATGAAGCCTCTTGAAGATGCTTGGTGTGCGCTTTTAGCACCCATTGATGGCTGATGGAGACAGAGTGCCAGGATTTTGATGATCGTATGGAGAAAGATTGGAGGACCCCTTTACTTACTAATAGAAAACCAGTTTTTAGATTTAGAAAATAAAATTGGAAAGAAGATTATTTGTTTTATTTATTTTGCTTCTGCTGAACTAAATATTACATTTGATTCTTGATTCTTTCCTTTGATTCTTTCTTGGATATTTATTGGAGTATTTGGACTCCTGTAACCTTTTTATCAATTATTGCACTTATTCTTGCTCTTGATTGTCTATACTTGTGTTTATTATTATTGATGAATAAGACTGTGGATCCTGTGACGGTTCCCTCCCACGGGTTGTCGGGCGGATAACCGAGACTGGCGGGTGGGGTGTGACAGAGTGGTATTAGAGCCCTGGTTTTACGAAGTCAATAATAGTTAATACAAGTTTAGATGAGCAATCTGAGTCATAGATCCAGAAGTGACTCAAACTATCTTAGAGGTGAATAATAGAGAACCTTGGATTAGAAACTTAAATAAATGAAGCATAATACACAAGTTTGAATAACGCACAATAATTAAAATTGATGACTTGTACTTGGGTGGTCATCATCGGTTAAAATTGAGTTGTCAGTTTTAAGTTATTGTGTATGTGTGTCAAGTCATGAGTTGTCTTTGTGAGTAAGTTTTTGTTGTGAGATGTTGTTGGGAGTAAGTTGTCATATGAGTCTGAGTTGTGTTGTCGTACGACTCTGAGTCGAGAGTTGTTTTATGTTGTCGTGGGAGTAATGGTTGTGAGTGGTCGTTATAAGTCATAACTAAACATTGAACAATTATTAATACAACAAAATAAAAGCATAATATACAATAACACAAGTGATACAAATTTAACTTCACTAATCACTTAGGTTTACAGGTTTGAAAGTGAATACATCTGTGATGACATAAAAGGAATTCCTAGAACTGTCTGTATAGGTAATCGTTTTTGAGAATCGAGCTGATCTTTCATAGTTCGAGACTCCTCCTCTAGTTGTGTTAGTCGATCTTCTATAGTGTATATGTGTGTCTCCATCCTCTCTTGTGTGGAAGTTTTCGCTAACAACTGAGAAACCACACTCGGTGCCTTGAAAGTTGAATGCGAAGGACCTCTAACCTTAAACTGTCGAGCTGGAATAGTTTCCTCCTCATCTTCCTGAACCTCTTGATCCTCTTCATCATCATCATCATCTTCATCTTGATCCTAAACCTCATATGGAATTTGGACTGTTGTCTCCTTATCTTTGTATAATCTCTACTTGTGACACAGCATTAGCACTTTGCCTACCTCTCCTAGCCCCTAGGCGTCTCCCTCGTGGTGGTTTGTTGTAAATCTAAAGAGATAAGTTGAGTTTTGCATTGCATGAGTAAAGGATGTTAAGCAGTGCAATATTTGGAGAAGAAGGGTATTTAGGTAATTTTTGGAAAATTTTTGATTTTGGCAAAATTGCAATTCAAACATACTTGCATGTGCATAAGACTTGGATAAACATGTTGGGATGGTTTGTTTGAAGAAAATCCATCAAAATCGTAGTGTGGACGTGAAATTCAGCAACTTTGGAAGAAGAAACCCTCTTTTGGGCTAGGGTTTGTGATTTTTCCAAAGTTGGAATTTGTCCAAACGAAGTGTGGGAGCACTTTCCTCATAGTAAATCAGTCATGTAGGAAGTGGTTTGGTGTCAAATTTCCATTTTGTTTGAAAACGGGACAAGTGTTTGCAAAGTTGGATTTCTTTTAAGGTGAATAGTGAAATTGGTGCAAAGTGTGGGAAATTTTGTTGTTGGAGCATGGTTTTGTTTGAAAATTTGTTGGAGCATGTTTTTAAACATCCCCAGTCATATTTCTAACCAAGAACAGCAAGCATTTCCTAGTTTTAATAGAAATCATGTCGTAAGTAAATGGAAATTTAAAAGAAAGAGAGGTAAGAATGAAGACTACCTTGTGTTTGATGATCAAAAGAAGTTGTGTGATGTTTATGAAGCCTCTTGAGAGTCTTGGAAGCTTTAAGAATCCCTAGAACCCTTTTTCCTAGAGCCAAACTCGAAGTTGGTAAATATAGAAATGAGTGTGGAATAGAGAAAGTGGGCCCTTTAAAGTTGTTTTCAAGTAGGGCAAATTTTGCTATTTTGGCCATTTTTGAGAAAATTTGATATTTGAAGCTTAGTTTGGATTTTCAATGGTCTGTGAAGTTGAGTTAAGTGTGTTAGACATGTTGGAAGTGTGAGTTTGAAATTGGATGAAATTTTTTGTGGATTTTTGACCTTTTGTTTTGGATTAACAGAATGGTTGGAAGAAGGAACCGTGGTGCCTCCTCTAGTTGGTGGAATAGAGGTAGGGCTGTCCCTGAAGTTGATGTGCCTGCTGATGGTGTCTCTTGGAGAACATTTTAGGAAGTTTTTTGTAAGAATTATTTTCCCCGAGTCTGTGAAGGATGCGAAAAGAGTCGGAGTTCATGACTCTCACGCACAGTCCTACTTGAGTATCAACAGAAATTTGAGGAATTGTTTTTCTTTGCCCCTGAATCCTTAAAGGAGGATAGAGCTAAAGTGAAGAAGTTCTTCAAAGGACTGAGACCCTCAATCAAGACATATCTCACCACCTTGCCGATTGAGAGTTATGCTCAAATAGTACTGAATTCGAAGAAATTTGAAGAAGTTGTATGCCAAGTTCAAGAAATGTGACTTCTGGTTATCCAAAGTTATCTTTTTGGGTCACATTATTTCTGCTAATGGTATTAAAGTTGATCCTGCGAAGGTTCAAGCTGTGGCAGATTGGGACCGACCCAAGTCAGTCACCGAGATTTGAAGTTTCCTTGGTATGGCTGGCCTTTATAGGCGCTTTGTTGAGAATTTCTCTAGACTATCAGCCCCTATGACCAAGCTTACCAGGAAGGGAATCAAGTTTGAGTGGAACGAAGCCTGTGAAGAGAGTTTTCAAGAACTCAAGAAGAGGTTGAATAACACTCCGGTGTTAACAATACTAGATGACTTTGGAGGTTTGGCAGTATATACCGATGCCTCTAAAGTTTGTTTGAGTTATGTTCTAATGCAGCATGGGAAGGTTGTAGCTTATGCTCTTAGGCAATTGATGAACTATGAGCGTAACTATCCAACTCACGATTTGGAATTGGCCGCTGTAGTTTTGCTTTGAAGATCTGGCATCACTATTTATATGATGAAAAGATAGCTATTTTCACTAACCACAAAAGTATTAACTCAAAAGGAGTTGAATATGAGACAGAGAAGATGGCTAGAATTGGTGAAGGACTATAATTGTGATATTCAATATCATTCAGGAAAATCTTATGTGGTTGCTGATGTGAAACCCAACTTTAACCCTGACCCGGAAACCCTGTTGTTTGTAGGTCCAGCAACCCGAAGTAAGGCAAGAAGTCATCTTTGGGCCATTTCTGTAGAAGACTTGATGGCTGGATTGGAATCCTTGAGTGTGGATGTCAGTGTTCCATTCATGGAAACTGCACCCGGATGAAGATTGGATTAGTTGATGGACTTCGAGTGCTCTCTGTATTGGTTCGAAGGCATTTCTACCTACTAGGTATGTCACTTTAGGTGTGTGCAAAACCCCTTGATGTTTGGACTTGATCTGAGCCTTCAATTCCTTGTGTTGAAATTGCTGTCTTGATTGGTCGACTGGACCAGTCGACCAATTGATTCTATTTTTCAAAATTAGGTCATGGCTACTCTATTTAAGTTTAGTCTCGGGAATACTCCGCCTCATCTACCTCCTAAGCCTCTGGAATGAGTTAGAACCCCTTTCTAATCAATTCCCTTGCATCTTTGGTTGATATCTCGCAAGAACTCAAGTGATCTTCACCCTCCTGCATCAAAGGTATGTTTATGATCTCTTTCCTCTCTATCTCTAATTTTCTTTTCTTTTTTCTGTTCTTGGTTGAGATCAGGAAGAAGATGCTGCACCCTTGCAACCATCTATTCCATGATCTCATCATGTTCTTTGAGATCTATGATCATCATCATGATCTTAACCCTAGCCAGTTGAATCCTGGAAACCCTAACCTTGTGTGGTCATCAAGGGAACCTTTGGTAACCTCCCATGTGAGGGAAACCTCATGGGTAATGTTGAGGTTGATCTAAATTTAATATTCTTTAATTCTTCTTGTTGTAATTGACCAATCATTAATTCCCTCCCTCCCGTGATCTCAACCTTTTTCATGGGAGCCAAAAAGGGTGAAACCCTAATTTCTTGGATATATGTTTTGACCTTGTTAACAACCAATCAATGTGTTTTCTTTACTAGAATCATAACCTATTATCCTCTAGTTCATTATCCTTGATCCATACTATATTCCCTTCATGATCTATGATTTAACCTAATTAGGTTAACCTTCTGGTTCCTAAGTTGTAACCTGGAAACTTGAATTGATTAATGGTTTGATGTCCTCTATAGATTTGGATGCTTCCATGGAATTTTCCCCCTTATTTTGTACCCTTTTGAACCACCAAATTGGGATTCATATTCTAAAATTTCTGATTCTTGAAGGCTACTGTCTCTGTTGGTCGACTCATTGGTCGACTGGGGCAGTAGACCAATCAGTCGACCAATGGGTACAGCAACCCCATTCTTGGTTTGTTTTGATTGATTTAAGATCTTTCCTTCTATGTATCTTTCCTAACATATTGTATATACTTGTTTAAGACTCTTTTCTCAGGTTTAGTCAAGGTCTTACTTAATTCTCTAAGTTCCTTTACGAGTTAGAAGGTAAGGACTGTTATCTCCTTAACTACATAGATCACATACTCTTTGGTTTCTATCTTTATGAAACTATGAGTTTAATTACTGTTTGTATACTTTTACTTCTGATTTACTACTGTGAGAACAGTAGCACTTGTTTAGGTAATCTTTTTCATTATTCATACTTATATGAATTGGTTATTATCATGTTGTTGATGATTAGATCATGACTGTATACTCTCTTTTATATGATGATGTGTTGACTGTGTATGTCATGACTGATCTGAGATTGTATCTGACTAGGTATGATTTGGGATTGAGAGGTGTCCTTTTGACACTTCTGTCCTTGGACATTATCGGAAATAGTATGGGATGTTTCTGGGGTTGTCAATCGACGCTTTCCCGAATTATTGATTGTCATACCTAGGGCTGTCTAGCAATGTGGGGCTAGGATGTCCCCGTTATATCAGACCCAAATCGGAAGGGTATTGAGAACGAATGACCCGTGGCAGGAATGGGGATTCACGGGCGCTGAAGACCGGTAACCAACCCGTGAGAAGACGGGAATCACATTGTGTGGGCCATTTATTGGAGGGTTGCATATGGCTAGACTTGGGCTCATGGGCACTCAAGACCGGTGAAATGATCCGTGAGGGGACATGAGAGCTTCGCATTTACCATATGTGGATAACCAGTAGGGTTGATGAGTCCGTAGTCCCAGACTATTAGTGTGAAACCCAGCCCTAACCTTGACCCGGAAACCTTGTTATTTGTAGGTCCGATGACCCGAAGTAAAGTAAGAAGTCAGCTTTGGGCCATCCCAGTAGAGGACTTGGTGTCTGGCTTTGATTCCATGAAGGTTGATGATGAGGTTCTATTTATGGAAACAGAATCCTGATGAAGATCTAATTAGTTGATGGACTTGGAGTGCTCTCTATCTTGGTTTGAAGGCATTTCTACCTACTAGGTAAGTCACTTGACTTGTGTACAAAACCCCTTTAGGTTTGGATTTGATCTGGGCCTTCAATTCCCTGTTTTGGCCTTGCTGTCTGCATTGATTGACTGATTGGTCGACTGGGCCAGTCGACCAATCCACTCGACCAATGGGTGCTGTCTTTGGCAATTAGGTTGATTCTTGCTCTATTTAAGTCTAACCTCGAGTCCACTTCGTATTTGCTGCCTCCAAACCCTGCGGAGCGAACCAAAGACCTCTGCAAGTCATCTCTCTTGCATCCTTGGAGTTTTCTTGGCGGATCTTCGTCGGAACTCTTCTTTTTGCATCAAAAGGTATGTCTACTCTCTCTTCTTCTCCTACATCTTTGTTTTTCTTTCCTTTTTGAGTTGAGACAATAGAAGAGATGCTGCATCCTCTGTTGCAAACATCTCTGAACATGTTCTCATGATCATCCTAAGGATTTAAGGCTAGAACAATGATCTTAACCATGATCATTGCAAGCTTTTGAAGGATTCATGATCAAACCATGATTTAATCTCTGTTAATTTCCTAATCTGAATTCCGATCTCTTTGGATCTTCTTTCATTGATCATGTTAGTGGTTAATGGTTGTGTTTTCTTTCTATGATCCATAATCCATAGAATTCTAGTTGTTCTCTTCTACCTTGCTATGTGTTCTTCATGATGCATGATAGTACATATATGGTAGGTTTTATTTCCTTATTTAGATTTATGCTTCTAAGCCTTATTCCATGAAGACCTATGCATGTTTTCATGTTTTCATTACCAAAAGCAATGATCCATCCTCCTATAGTTCTTGTCTTTGTTTTCTATTTCAAAATTCATCAAGATCCATGTTTGATTTATTTATGGTAACTTTTTGTTTCCTAATTTGGATCTTGATACCTTGATTTGATTAGTGTTTTGAGGTCCCCTATATGTTAGAATACTACTGATGTAGTCTACCCCTTGATTAGTACCCTTTTGAACCACCAAATTAGGATTTCATATCTCAAAACTCTGATTTTCTAAGCTCTTGTCTGCATTGGTCGCCGATTGGTCGTTGGACCACTCGACCAATCCACTCGACCAATGAGTACGGCAACTCCGGAATTGGTCATTTCGGATGTTTTGGTATATATTCTGTTAGGGATCTTTCCTAATATGTTGTATATACTTGTTTAGGACCTTCTTCTCAAGTTTGCCAAGATCTTACTTGATTTCTTTGGATTCTTTGCGAGTTATAAAAGGTAAGGATGGTTATTTCCTTAATTACATAGATAGCATGAATCTAGTTTCTATATTTGAATATCATTAATATGTTTCCTAAATTAGATTCTTACAATGATATTCTACTGTTGCATAACTTTGATTACGGTAGCATTACTTATTCATATTGAATTGATTCATGTATGATTTACTTACCAATGTTATACAAGTGATTGTTATCTATGATTTCTTTCCATATATGGAGTTACCATATATGTGATGATATGAATTGATGCATGTGTATGCTTACGTATGGTTTGGAAAGGAGAGGTGTCCTTTTGACACTTCTGTCCTTGGACTACTACGGGAATATTATGGGATATTTCCGGAGATGCCCTCTGGACACCTTCCTAAACTGTTGGATGACATATATAGGATTGTCTAGTAGTGTTTGGCTAGGATGTCTGTTATGTCGGACCCTAATCGGAGGGGTATTGAGACCGAACGACCCGTGGTAGCAATGGGGATTCATGGGCGCTCAAGACCGGTAACCAACCCGTGAGAGGACAGGGAATCACATTGTGGGGGCCATTTGTTGGTAGGGTTGCATATGGTTAGACTTGGGCTCACGGGCGCTTAAGACCGGTAACCAACCCGTGAGAGGACGTGAGAGCTTCCCGTTTACCATATGTGGATAACCAATAGGGTTGATGAGTCCGTAGTCCGAGTTGGTCGGTGCCATAGGATACGCCGACTCTAGTGTGAAGGATACCGGAAAGGATCGTCGGGGACGAGGAATGGAAGTATCTGGATCGACTTGATGTAACCAAGTAGAAGACTTGCATTTGGCTAGGTATTACCACGACATGCGCCGGTGCTTATACCAAATGGTTGTGAGAGAGTGTGTTGACTTAACCCCCTGCCAAGGTTTGTCCTGAGGGATGAAGGACCCATTACCAATCGGCTGCTCAAGACCGGTGAAATGATCCGTGAGAGAATCCAAGATATCTTAAATGGTTGAGGATGTGAGTGGACTTTCCTAAAGAAGTACGGTGCTATGACTTAAAGCATGTACGCCAATAGAGACCAGCATACTTAGAGTTAGATTCATTCATTCATTATTTGTCTCATATCATATTGCATTTATGATTGTTACGGAATCCTGCCATTTATGTTATTATGGATTTTAAGCGCCCTTCTTGAGTTTCTTTGAAACTCATTCCTTTATTGTACAATGTTGTTAGACTATCCTGCAGTACGGAATACTATGACGGTCCCTATGAGGAAGCGCAAGGCGAAGAGACATATCTCCGGGGAAGGTGATTGCGGTTACCACAATTACTCTGAAGATCCCACGGGTGGTTATGCTCCGTACGATGCTTAGTCCGACCATTGAGTGGAAGCGTCCTTGTGCTATCTATGAGATCTACACCTACAAGGATGTCGTCTACAAAGTGGAGAATAATTTAGTTACCCAATGTACTTGCTACTGGGATTAGCTTTTATCTAGTTTATTCTTTAGAGCTACTTTTCCATTTGGATGTAAAGTGGGATTTTTGCTTCACTTTACTTATATCGTTTGACACTCCGATTATATCTATTATTCCGTTTCGTTTATGATTCATTCTTTCATTATTGGATCTATGATTTATCTTCCGCACTCTTGTTATGGTTGTTCATGATTATGTTATTGTTTATGTGGGAGGTTGATCACTCGATACCGATCTTCGGGCTGTGGATCACACTCTCGGGTATGCCGGATAGGGTACCGGCTGGGAGGGCGTAATGATTGGTATCGAGCCCAAGGTTCGAGGAGATCCTAACCACAAAAGACAACAAGCTGAACATTCCTGAGTCATTGATCCGAAATGACTCTTCTACTCTTAGAAGTGAATAGTAGAACACTGAATTAGAAACTTGAACTTTGAGGCATAACAGAACATTTCTGAATAACATACCATAATTATACTTGAACAAATGTCACTAATGCAAGGAAAATAAAAGTGCATAATATACAATAATTAAAGAGAAACAAAATGAACTTCATTAATTTCAAAAGTTGTTACAATGATTACATCTGAAAAGCATAAATGGAAAATCCTAAAGTACAGTCTATCTAGGTGATCTACTCGATCTCTATATGCTCCGAACTCCTCTGCTAGGCTGAGTCCCTGACGCTCTATCTGTCTGTCGAGACTCCATCCTCTCGTACATCTGCTCTGTCGACCTCCATCCTCTCTAGCATGGAAGTCATCGATCTCATCTGTGCACCAAGATCTGAAGTCTCCGGAACCGCATGTGAAGGGCCGCCTGCCTCGAAGTGTGATGAAGGAAACTCATGATGCACAGGCTCAGCCTCGCGCATATCTGTATCATCTCCGGCCTGATCATCACTATCGGGACCGATATCCTCTCCTCCATCCTCCGATCCCTGATCCTCATCCTCTCGATTCATCATCATCCTCACCCTCTCGGACCGGGAGATCTCTCTAGCGATGTAGTCTCATCGTCGAATGGTCCGAGTCCCAATGGGGTATCCCTGTGATCTAGTGTCCATCGGAGTATCCTCGAAACTCACCCCGAAATGCCCGAAGATCAAAGTCGGAAGCCTCCCATAGCAAAGGTTCCGCATGCTAGGCCGCGAGAACTAAGTCCAGCATGACCTGCTGAATGATGTAGGAAAGATCGATCTCGAAGCCCATGTAGATGCGGTAAATGACCAAGGCCTCCATCACTGTGACCCGATGGTGATGTCCGGCTTTCGGCATGATGTTTCGGCCGACTATGCGACCGATAATACGTGCGGGAACCCGTCATCCGTCCGCTAGTCCACGGTGTGAAGCATCGGCGGCTATCCCATAGCGTAGAGCATATCTCGTGAAGCTCGTACGGCATCGGATGGCTGTCCAGTGTCTGCTCCTGCGGTATCCACACACACTTGCTGTGGGTAGTAAGGGGACCTGCAAGATCTCGGCCGTTGTCCGGGTGGAGAAGCGAATCCGAGTGCGAAGGACCACTGCTCCGAGGACAAGTGCGAGTGGATGTCCCCGGCCCCAGAGCCTCCTCTGTGTAAGTAAGGTTCTTTGAAGAACAACCTCACTAGCTCCGGGTATACCGGCAAATCCTCGGTGAAGAGGTGAGTCCACTGTAAAGTGTCGAACCTCTGCCGGATCCTGAAGGCTCTGAGCTGGCGTAAGTGAAGTAGACGCCCCATCTCGATGTTACAATAGCTGAAGTAGGCCTCGTATAGAAACTCGGCTTGAGGTGTGTCAAATAGGTCCGGTCTCCTAACCTCCTCTCCGGGCTCGAAAGGAACCACGACCTCTGCCCGAGAGCACCTACGATGCGACCTCGACCTCTACCTCCTCCTCGTCCTCCCCTCTGCATGATGTATCTGTGGAAGAGACAAGAGACAATTCCAATTAGTGCTATTTCAAGATTTGAGCCAAAAGGGTATTTTCGTAATTTTTTGGAAAATTTCAAATTTGGGGGAAATTTGATTTGAACATACTAGCATGTGCACAATACTTGGAATTTCATGTCTATGAAGTTGTTTTAATGAATATCGATCGAAAACATGGATTAAAGCGAAAAATTCAGCAAGAAGAAATTTGGGGATTTTGCAATTTAGGTCAAAATTGGATTTTTGAAAAGTTGAAATTGGTTAAATCAAATTGTATGGACCTATCTACAATGTCATCTTGAGCATGTAGCATTTGATCTCGTGCGAAAATTTCAAGCGGTTTGAGAGAAAACGAAATTTTTCTAAAGATATCGATTTCGATATAAAACTTTGCGAGATGAGCACCAAATGTGTTAAAACTTGTTGTCTATGCATGTCATTGTGTTTAAAACCTAGGGAATATGTTTCTAAGCATTCCTAAGCATGATTTCTAGCATTGGATACAAGTAAAGCATGGTTTTATTGAAATGCAAGCATGAGAAGATGAAAATGGAAGAAAGAATGAGAGATTTACCTTGTTTGTGAAGATGGTGTGTTGTGGTGTTGTTGTTGAAGCACTAAATCACCTCAAGAACACTTGTGGGAACTCTTGGATATTTTCCCTAGAGCTCTCTCACCTTTGGAAGAAGTTAGAATGAGGTTGGAATGTGGAAATGAGGCTTATAATGCGAATTTTCGCATTCTGTCTTCATTGGTCGCCGATTGGTCAGTTGGGTCACTCGACCAACCACTCGACCAATGGTCACGGTGACCTCATTTGCTGTTGAATTTTTGGAAAATGTGATTTTTGCCTTATGGAATATTGTTTGATGACTATATGGATATATTTGAGCATGATTTAAGTTTTCAAATCATTTGGACTTGTGGTTTATGTTGAATCTTCGAAATTCGGTATTTTGATGTTCTCGGTTTTGCGAGAATGGTTACTCGAGAAGTGGGCGTGGTGAATCCGGTGGTCATGGAGGTGGTGAAGTACCTCGGGGAGGTGGTGAAGTACCTCATGGAGGTGGTGAGATACCAAATGCTGATCGGGGTACTCATGAGATCCCTGGTGCCCCGAATGTTGGAAGTTTGGGAGATATTGCCAATATCATGGGCAATATGATGCAGCGACAAGCGGCTCGGTTCAACCGGATGTTGGTGGGTTTCATGATGCTGCATAATGAGACCCGGGCTGGTGCTAATGTGAATCCTCATGCCGCGATCCTGAATGCGGGAGGTTTAGTTGGAACTCCTCATACTGCTTTGATGGAGAGTTTTACGAAGATGCAAGTACCCACTTTTCTTGGAGTTACCAAGGACCCCTTGTTTCCTAACAAGTGGCTTCGTGAGTTGGAGAAGGCTTTCCGGCATCTGCAATGCTCGGAAGCTCGGAAGATTTTGTTTCTTTGAGCGAAGTTGCAACAAGAAGCTGATGCATGGTGGATTTCCACTCGTCTGTTTTGGAAGGTTTGCATGCGGGAGTTGTAACTTGGGAGTTATTCAAAGAGGCTTTTTGTATGAACTACTTTCCCGAGGCGGTGAAGGATGCAAAGGAAGCTGAGTTTATGATTCGACTCAAGGAACTTTGTCCGTGTTGGAGTACCAACAGAAGTTCGAGGAGCTTCATTTCTTTGCTCCAGATTCTTTGAAGGAAGACCTCGCAAAAGCAAAGAAGTTCTTCAAAGGACTGCGCCCTGCCATTAAAGCTTATCTCACGGTCCAGCCTATAGTGAGCTATGCTCAAGTGGTGCGAGAACTCGAAGAAGTTGGAAGAAACGAGAGAAGGAAAGTGCTCGTGTGCAAAAGCCTTGGCGATCAAGGAATTCTGGTTTGGTGGATCGCAATGACCGTCGTTATGTGAGACCTACACCCTACCCCACTCCTACCTTTCGGGCTAAGAGTGTAGGTCGGAACACGGGTTTTCAGCAGCCCGGCCGGTTTAAACGATGACGGCGGAAACCGACCACCAGCAAATGCAAGTGCAAGTGCAAGTGCGAGTGCAAGGCCTTTTGTTCGAAGCCCTCTGTTGCAGCCACCCCTGTTGGATCCAGCAATCCTGTTTGCTTCTCTGCAAGCAAGCTGGTCATTTTGCTCGTGCTGTCGAAGCGGCTGCCGCGACTTGCCTGGTGGTGAAGAGTGCTCCTGCTCCTCCCTCCGGTAGAGTTTTCGAGTATTTCGATCTGAGCGGGATCCAAGCCATGATGTGATTACGGGTACATTGTTAGTCGCTTCTATTTCTGCATTTGTCTTATTTGATACGGGTGCATCTCATTCGTTCATGTCATCTGCATTCATCAAGAAGACTAACCTAATCCCTGAGAAGTTGTCTAGTTGTTTATTGATTAGTACACCTCTGGTCTGTTGTGAAACTAGATAAGGGGTTATCTAAATGTCCTGTGTTGATTGGTGAGAAGAACTTGGAAGCCAATTTTGTGATTCTTGACATGAAGGACTTCGATGTTATTTTGGGAATTGATTGGTTGACAGCCCACAAAGTTGTGTTCCTTTGTTCCTCAAAGAAGATTCAGTTCCATATTTGTGGAAGTCCGGTCTTTGAATTTCAAGGTGAAAAGAGAAGGGTTTGTAAGAAGGTCTTTATCTGCTTGATGCAAGTCTATGCCCTAGTGGATGATGCTTCATGCGAAGGCAAGGGTATAGTGGAGAAAAGAGTCGATGAAGTCGAGTTGTCTGCGACTTTGTTGATGTCTTCCACGATGACCTATCGGGAGTGCCTCCGGACAGAGATGTCGAATTCTCTATTGATCTCGTCCCTGGTGCCGCTCCGGTATCTAAAGCTCCGTATAGGATGGCTCCTACTGAGTTGAAAGAGTTGCAAAATCAGTTGAATGAGCTCATTGATAGAGGTTTCGTACAGCCTAGTGTGTCACCTTGGGGAGCTCCGGTCTTGTTCGTCAAGAAGAAAGACGGTAGTATGCGCTTGTGCATCGACTACCGTGAGTTGAATAAGTTGACTATCAAGAATAGATATCCGCTGCCCGAATCGATGATCTCTTCGATCGGTTGAAGGGTGCGATTGTGTTCTCGAAGATTGACTTAAGGTCTGGATATCACCAATTGAAAGTGAAGTCTAGTGATATCTTCAAGACAGCTTTCCGAACGCGGTATGGTCACTACGAGTTTAGAGTCATGCCTTTCGGATTGACCAATGCTCCTGCGGTGTTCATGGACCTCATGAACCGAGTATTTCATGATGTGCTTGATAAGTTTGTGATTGTGTTCATTGATGACATCTTGATCTATTCGAAGAGCGAAGAAGAGCATGCGAGTCATCTAAGTTTCACTTTGCAAAGGTTGCGAGAAAAGAAGTTGTTTGCTAAGTTTAGCAAGTGTGATTTCTGGCTTAAGAGAGTGGTTTTCCTTGGTCATGTAGTTTCAGCCGAAGGTATTCGTGTCGATCCTGAAAAGGTCCAAGCTGTGGCTGATTGGGAGAGACCGAAGTCAGTAACGGAAATAAGAAGTTTTCTTGGATTGGCGGGTTACTACCGAAGGTTTATTGAGAATTTTTCTCGGTTGGCTGCTCCTATGACTAAGTTGACCAGGAAAGAAGAGAAGTTTGTTTGGTCGGCCTTGTGAGAAGAATTTCCAAGAGTTGAAAGATAGATTGACAAGTGCCCGGTTTTGACTATACGATAGTTCCGGTGGTATGACAGTTTATACCGATCGTCAAAGATTGGTTTGGGTTGTGTACTGATGCAACATGGCAAGGTCGTAGCCTATGCTTCTCGGCAATTGAAGGATTATGAGCGGAATTACCCCACTCACGATCTAGAACTTGCCGCCGTTGTCTTTGCTTTGAAGATTTGGAGACATTATCTTTACGGTGAGAAGATTGCCATTTTCACGGATCATAAGAGTTTGAAATATTTCTTTACCCAAAAGGAGTTGAACATGAGACAAAGGAGATGGTTGGAACTAGTCTCCGATTATGATTGTGATATTCAGTATCATCCTGGGAAAGCAAATGTTGTTGCTGATGCTCTTAGTAGGAAGAACCAGAAGAAGACTTTGGATTTAAATGCTTTGAGTTTACCATTGTGGTCTTCTATTGAGAGTTTTGGTTTGGAAATCGTCCCGAGAATTCTGATTTTATTCTTTCGCCATGACGGCAAGATCTAGTCTTAGAGATAAGATTGTTGCTCTGCAGAGTTCGATCAAGAGCTTTTGACCAAAGTTGAGAAGATTTCTTTGAATCCTGAGTCGGACCCCGACTTTGGTATATCCATGGATGGTGCTTTGTTGTTTAGAGGAAGGCTGTGTGTGCCTGCAAGCGATGAAGTTAAGAATGAAATATTGAAGGAAGCACACCGATCGGTCTTTCTGTACACACCGGAAGCACCAAGATGTACAAGGACTTGAAGGAACATTTTTGGTGGATTGGTTTAAAGGCGGATGTTGATGATTTTGTTGCCAAGTGTGAGACTTGCCGGCGTGTGAAAGCCGTTCGACAACCTCCATCCGGATTACTTCAACCCCTTCCTATTCCTAGTTGGAAGTGGGAAGATATCTCCATGGACTTTGTGACTAGCTTGCCTCGGACAAGTAAAGGCAATGACCTGTGTGGGTGATTGTTGATAGGTTGACCAAATCAGCCCATTTCATTCCTATGAAGATCACTCATACTCGGATAAGCTAGCCGGGCTTTATGTGGATAATGTGGTTACATCGCATGGTGTGCCTTTGAGTATTGTCTCGGATCGTGATCCTAGGTTCACCTCAAGGTTTTGGAACAGTTTGCGAAGGCCTTGGGAACCCAATTGAACTTGAGTACAGCTCATCATCCACGGTCGATGGACAATCCGAGCGGACAATTCGGACATTGGAAGACATGCTCAGATCTTGTGTGGTGGATATGGGTGGAAATTGGGATGAACACCTAGCTTTGGTTGAGTTTGCCTATAACAACGGTTATCAAGCAACAATAGGCATGGCTCCATTCAAGGCTTTGTATGGTAGTACTTGTAGGACACCTTTGTCTTGGATCGAGGCAGGTGAAAGAAAAGTCTTAGGTCCTGAGATGATTGAAGCTACAAGTGCTATGGTAGATATGATAAGAGAAAGGATTAAGTCTGCCGATCGAGACAAATTATCCTGATAAGAGAAGGACCAATTTGGAATTTCAAGTTGGAGAGAAAGTCTTTCTGAAGGTCTCACCAATGAAGGGTGTGATGAGATTCAATGTTAAGGGAAAGCTTAGCCCTCGTTACATTGGACCTTTGAGATTTTGGAAAAGGTTGGACCTGTTGCGTATCGATTAGCATTACCTCCGTCTCTTGCTGGTGTGCACAATGTGTTCCATATTTCGATGCTCCGAAAATACATAGAGAATCCGGAACACATTTTGCAGCAAGCACTGAAGGACTTAGTGCTGATTTGACCTATGATGAAGAACCGGCCGAAATCCTGGATAGGAAGGACAAGCAGCTGCGGAATCGCGCCATTCCTTTGGTGAAGATTCGGTGGAAGAACCATACCCCTGAAGAAGCTTCTTGGGAGAAGGAAGAAGACATGAAGGAGAAGTTTCCTTACCTCTTTGGAAGCACAGTACGCTTTCAATTTCGGGGACGAAATTTCTTTAAGGGGGGAGAATGTGAAACCCAGCCCTAACCTTGACCCGGAAACCTTGTTATTTGAAGGTCCGATGACCCGAAGTAAAGTAAGAAGTCAGCTTTGGGCCATCCCGAGTAGAGGACTTGGTGTCGGCTTTGATTCCATGAAGGTTGATGATGAGGTTCTATTTATGGAAACAGAATCCTGATGAAGATCTAATTAGTTGATGGACTTGGAGTGCTCTCTATCTTGGTTTGAAGGCATTTCTACCTACTAGGTAAGTCACTTGACTTGTGTACAAAACCCCTTTAGGTTTGGATTTGATCCGGGCCTTCAATTCCCTGTTTTGGCCTTTTGTCTGCATTGGTCGTTGATTGGTCGATGGGCCGATCGACCAATCCACTCGACCAATGGGTCTTGTCTTTGGCAATTAGGTTGATTCTTGCTCTATTTAAGTCTAACCTCGAGTCCACTTCATATTTGCTGCCTCCAAACCCTCTGGAGCAGAACCAAAGACCTCTGCAAGTCATCTCTCTTGCATCCTTGGAGTTTTCTTGGCGGATCTTCGTCGGAACTCTTCTTTTTGCATCAAAAGGTATGTCTACTCTCTCTTCTTCTCCTACATCTTTGTTTTTCTTTCCTTTTTGAGTTGAGACAGTAGAAGAGATGCTGCATCCTCTGTTGCAAACATCTCTCGAACATGTTCTCATGATCATCCTAAGGATTTAAGGCTAGAACAATGATCTTAACCATGATCATTGCAAGCTTTTGAAGGATTCATGATCAAACCATGATTTAATCTCTCGTTAATTTCCTAATCTGAATTCTGATCTCTTTGGATCTTCTTTCATTGATCATGTTAGTGGTTAATGGTTGTGTTTTCTTTCTATGATCCATAATCCATAGAATTCTAGTTGTTCTCTTCTACCTTGCTATGTGTTCTTCATGATGCATGATAGTACATATATGGTAGGTTTTATTTCCTTATTTAGATTTATGCTTCTAAGCCTTATTCCATGAAGACCTATGCATGTTTTCATGTTTTCATTACCAAAAGCAATGATCCATCCTCCTATAGTTCTTGTCTTTGTTTTCTATTTCAAAATTCATCAAGATCCATGTTTGATTTATTTATGGTAACTTTTTGTTTCCTAATTTGGATCTTGATACCTTGATTTGATTAGTGTTTTGAGGTCCCCTATATGTTAGAATACTACTGATGTAGTCTACCCCTTGATTAGTACCCTTTTGAACCACCAAATTAGGATTTCATATCTCAAAACTCGATTTTCTAAGCTCTATCGTCTGCATTGGTCGATTGATTGGTCGTTGGACCACTCGACCAATCCACTCGACCAATGAGTCGGCAACTCGAATTGGTCTGTTTCGGATGTTTTGGTATATATTCTGTTAGGGATCTTTCCTAATATGTTGTATATACTTGTTTAGGACCTTCTTCTCAAGTTTGCCAAGATCTTACTTGATTTCTTTGGATTCTTTGCGAGTTATAAAAGGTAAGGATGGTTATTTCCTTAATTACATAGATAGCATGAATCTAGTTTCTATATTTGAATATCATTAATATGTTTCCTAAATTAGATTCTTACAATGATATTCTACTGTTGCATAACTTTGATTACGGTAGCATTACTTATTCATATTGAATTGATTCATGTATGATTTACTTACCAATGTTATACAAGTGATTGTTATCTTGATTTCTTTCCATATATGGAGTTACCATATATGTGATGATATGAATTGATGCATGTGTATGCTTACGTATGGTTTGGAAAGGAGAGGTGTCCTTTTGACATTCTGTCCTTGGACTACTACGGGAATATTATGGGATATTTCCGGAGATGCCCTCTGGACACCTTCCTAAACTGTTGGATGACATATATAGGATTGTCTAGTAGTGTTTGGCTAGGATGTCCTGTTATGTCAGACCCTAATCGGAGGGGTATTGAGACCGAACGACCCGTGGTAGCAATGGGGATTCATGGGCGCTCAAGACCGGTAACCAACCCGTGAGAGGACAGGAATCACATTGTGGGGGCCATTTGTTGGTAGGGTTGCATATGGTTAGACTTGGGCTCACGGGCTCTTAAGACCGGTAACCAACCCGTGAGAGGACGTGAGAGCTTCCCGTTTACCATATGTGGATAACCAATAGGGTTGATGAGTCCGTAGTCCGAGTTGGTCGGTGCCATAGGATACGCCGACTCTAGTGTGAAGGATACCGGAAAGGATCGTCGGGGACGAGGAATGGAAGTATCTGGATCGACTTGATGTAACCAAGTAGAAGACTTGCATTTGGCTAGGTATTACCCTGACATGCGCCAGTACTTATACCAAATGGTTGTGAGAGAGTGTGTTGACTTAACCCCCTGCCAAGGTTTGTCCTGAGGGATGAAGGACCCATTACCAATCGGCTGCTCAAGACCGGTGAAATGATCCGTGAGAGAATCCAAGATATCTTAAATGGTTGAGGATGTGAGTGGACTTTCCTAAAGAAGTACGGTGCTATGACTTAAAGCATGTCTGCCAATAGAGACCAGCATACTTAGAGTTAGATTCATTCATTCATTATTTGTCTCATATCATATTGCATTTATGATTGTTCGGAATCCTGCCATTTATGTTATTATGGATTTTAATCGCCTTTACCGAGTTTCTTTGAAACTCATTCCTTTATTGTACAATGTTGTTAGACTATCCTGCAGTACGGAATACTATGACGGTCCCTATGAGGAAGCGCAAGGCGAAGAGACATATCTCGGGGAAGGTGATTGCGGTTACCACAATTACTCTGAAGATCCCACGGGTGGTTATGCTCCGTACGATGCTTAGCCCGACCATTGAGTTTTTT